>NW_022740900.1:10467-19856 GCF_011630105.1 Anneissia japonica
TACGCGTGCGTCAAAAATTACATATGCTTATAATTATGCCTATTTATAATCAAATATAGCTCCTTAGGATGAAAGGTGACCCCTAATTTTTATTGCATATTCTGAGAGCACGAGTTGTGATACGATTTTATAGATCATAAAACTGATCGGACATTGTGACGTCATCATATTGCCATTTGAATTAAGAAAAAACTGAATTTTATTTTATGTCGTCATTACATTTATACTAGTTTGAACGTATCTCGTTTATTCTTGATTGATTGTCTCTCACCTGTATGTTATAGCTGAAGCAATTCTCTTTTGGACGTGTCCCTTTATTTTTTACTTTGACGACGTCATCATGGTCAAGAAGAAACAATTATTGGAGCCCTGTGATCTCTCTTTTTTCAAATTTGTCGACAGAGGGCGGCAGACTGTATTTTGGAGCTATCAGACTGATGATCAGGTTATATGATGGGAAAATTTTTGTGACATTACAAACTAACAGGCGGTTGAAAAAAAACATGACAATGTTTAATTTTGTGTGCCATTACGGCACATGCACACATCGTGATGTGCACGTGCGTTAAAATGTGAATATTCTCAATATCAGTTTTCAGATAATTTAAAGAACGTTTCACGTCATTTTCAGCATTCCAAAACTTTCTATAATTTACGCGTCGTAGGTTCATATCCACGCGCACAGCACGTACTGAATCTGGAAATTAGGTTTTGTTACATATTTTGTGTTCCTGACACTGTATTCATATCAGGAGTCATTCCAGCATATTTTTTTTTATCATATAAAATTTTTCAATCATCAGTACTGCATACGCCTCAAAGTACGGCGGATCACCAAACTCGTCCTCAGTGACTCAGTCTTTCTTTGATTCTGTATTACCTACTTTTAAATTTTAACAAAAATATTAATTGACTCACCATCAGATAAGGCCTTTAAGTCACTGAGCAATTATGGACCATGTGAATTTTTTGCTTGTTGGTTTTCCCACATTGGAATAGGCTTTGAAATGAATTTCATTTCCAACTGAATGACATCAATTCAACCCCATTATCTAGCACAGTTACCTGTCTTCCCCATGCCTTGATCTGTCATCTGTAATGGTGGCCATGAAGTAGGGATTGCCAGTGCCGCTTTCATTGCCTGGTGGAAAACGGGACAGTACCTTCACTAGCGATAGTTTCATTTTCTTACTCGGTCTGAGTTCTGGCAAATTGTCATGGCGATCCATAAACTTAAATATAAATAAAAATAAATATGTAGTATTTAATTGTATGATCCAAATTGTTGTGTATATTAAAAATTATTATTTAAAAATTTGATTATGACCAGCATCAAATTGTGTATATTTTCATCAGAATGGTTGTGTGTTTAGGTACACTCCAAAATTTTGTCGAATTTTGTAATTGATTAAATGGCTAATAAACAGGTGGAGTGATTTCATTTTCTAAATTTATTACAGTATTATTATAAATAAGTTTCCTTATATTATGTTTAATTAATAAAATACAGTAAATACTGTAAAACCATATAGTCTAGAATTTTTTATAAGATGGCAATTTTTGCAAATGAATTTTTTTTACAAATTTGAAATTTAATTATATTGAATTTTGTAATTTACGAAATGGCTAATAAACAAGTAGGGTGATGTCACTTTCTAAACTTATATTACAGTATTATCATAAATAAGTTTTCATATAGTTTTTAAGTAATAAAAGATAATTAACTAACTACGAAGCCTAGGCCCACATGGGCTTATTGAATAATTATTAGGTTATTCATTTATATTGCACAAAATACGAGAGTCTCTATGTGCAGAAAAAGTAAGCAGATGTACAGTAACTGGAAAATTAAAAAAAAAAAAAAGAAAATCCAAGCCAGCACCCAAACTGCAGTATGGGGATACGCCCTCGTCGCTGAGCAGGAATCTATCAAAATGTACCCTGTCCAGTACCAGTTGAGTCTCGGCCATCCAAGGACTCGAGCGCCCCCTATCCTGAACTACAAAAAAGCTAGCTGGCAAGGGATGGAAAAGGGGAAATCAAAGAGAATGAAATAATTAACCTGGGCTAAGGAGTCGAAATATGTGTTCTGTGTTTTTTATATCTTTGTTGATAAGTAATCTTTTACAGAATGACCTAATAATAATAATAATAATTTTTTTTTTAAATATGCAACATTACAAGTTGTAGCATATTAACAAAATTTGAGTCAGTAAATTTTTCAATTTATTAAATGGATATAAAAAATGACAGCAACACTATAAGTTTAGGTGAGTGATGTTGTGTGAGCGTAATCATTTCCTTTAATTCATAAGCTTTACCAAAAATCTCAGATCTGAATTAAATACGATTTAAATTATTATTTATGTGAAAATATATAATTATAATACTAACTAAACAATCAGTCCTCTCATTGGTGTGCGAGTGCAATTGTTCATATCAAATCACAAACCCTACTTAAAATTCAAGATTGAATGAATTATAAAATACAATTTTTATCTATGTTAAACTATAGAGTAGCCAAATTTCTGACTGGGTAATGATCCCTTGACCACACGGCTTATAAACATAGGGCTTAATACATTAACATTTGTGTACTAAAGATTATTAATTATTATATACCTCATACACAGATTCTAGGCATCTGATTGGTTAAGAAGCGGGAAAATAGGAAAGTACTATGCCCCTAAAAAATAGTACTTTTTTTACTTTTCGCGATGTGCAAACTCTAGGCCCACTTAACATCCGGTTGCTGACGGTAAAGAGGACTGCGACCTCTACGTCGAGATTGACCCTTGAGACCGCATCATGGATCAGCGAGTAGACAATAAACAAATATGAACGCTGTTTGGTTCGAGATGAAAAACTAGATTAGGCATACCATTACTTCCTGACTTGATGGAGCCGAAAGCAAAAGCACCAAAAAGGCAAATTAAATATGCCTTGTCAATATTCAACAAATATTGCAAGACAATGGGTACTGTTGAAATTGAGGAAATAAGCCAAGAAGAGCTAGACATACTCTTTCATTGCCCATCTATAGGCCTGCCCCTAGGCCTCTAATACTAGGTCTCAGCTAGAAAGTAAGTATTTTTTTAGGTCTCGTAGAACCTATGAGGTATAAAAACAAATATTGACTGCTCTAGATTCGGGGAACGGTGAAATCTATTTGCCCCTCGGTGATGTGGAGCCAATAGCCTCCCTCAGGCCGAAGATGGGCTACGCCTTCCACATCACCTCAAGGCAATAGATTTCACCATTCCCCTCATGAGCACCCAATATTTGTACACAAGCCATCCAGTCTAGCAGGAGATTTGCAAAATAAACAAATTAATCAGCTAAGAATAGGCCAGACATCATCAGGAGCACATTTCCAATTTAATGTTGATGAATTAAACAATTCTAGATCTACAGTAGGTCCTACTGTAGAAAATCCTATTAATAAACCAAAATGAATGAATGATGAATGAATGAATGAATGAATGTAAAATTAGAATACTACAGTATTACTTCTCTTTGGGTTGCAAGTTTTAGGCTCTCATAAATTTAGTGATTAGTTTCACTAAACACCACATGACAAGCAAATTATTTTGTTGGTAAAAAGAATGCAATAAAATGTATGTTACATATGGGAAGGGGAAGAACCTTCAGACAGTGGTGTATTTATGGGAGGGCACCCAATCTGTGTAATATGCCTGTGTATATAACAACTTTAAAATGAAATTAATTGAAGTTTTCCATTTTGGCATATAGAGTACTTATAAGGTTTACTTGCACAAAAACCTGGTGGTTGAAACAACCATGCTTCCACGAGGCGTGGAGTAAATTTGAAATTTGACGGAAAATGGAAACAAACTAGGCCTATATAAGTTAAGTAACTAACTTTCATGAGGCATTGCAGAAAAACTTGTTGAGACAGAATACTGGTATAAAAATTTCTTCAACTGGTGTTGGGGAAAAACTTGAAATCTGGGTGGGTATAGGGTCTCTGTTTTCGAGACACCCAACCCTAGTTCCATGCTGTCATGTATAGTGTAATAAGGAGTTTTAGATATGCGACGACGAGTAATCTAGGATGATATGCTAATTATCTATTACGTATAATAGTACAACGTTGGCCACACAGATGATAAGCTCTTGTTTTAGTTTTGCGATGATGATGCAAATACATACGTCACCACCGGACATGCTTGAATGAATTGAAAATAAACACTGTACTAATATAAATAGGCATAGGCCTAGGCCTGCCCTTACTACAACCTGTAATAAATAGTATATAATATAGGCCTAGGCTTTTGTGGGGTTAGGTTTACTGTGTAGGTCTAGGCCTACTAGGTTCATTATCAAAAGTACAAACATATCCTTCAATTGTAAAAACAATATTAATCATACTTCTTTCAAATTCTATGTCAAACACATCCATGAATCCTTCAATGTAAAAATAAATCCAAAGCTTCCTTTCATATAAAACTGTAAAGTTTTGTACTACTGTAGCATACATGCTGTACCAATCATGTCTCTGCACTGAATGAACATGAAACTGTTGCACACTGTGTATCACATCTCGCGCTTTTTAACAAATTATAACATTGTTACAATTTACTGTTGTGTTCCTCCCATAATAGTAAACATCTTATTATTCAGGGATCAACTAAATAAGCTTCCTCAATTTCTTTATATTGCAAAAAACAAACCATACTGTACAATAGTAACTATTATGCATCAATATGATTGTAAAAAATTATTTTCAATTTGTTCAAATTTTTTATACTGTTCTTTCAGGCCCATTATTTTTGTAATTCGTCATCATCTTCTGGCTTTATTCCACTCCAATTATTATTGTATAATTATTATTTTTATTCATTTTACCCTCCTACTGTATATTAGTAAAAGTGGACCAAATAATTTGCTCTTGGTTGGGTTTTGGAAACATTATTTTGTTCAGCAATAAAATTAATATTTATCATTCTTCTAAACTATTTGTTCAGGCCTTGGAAAAAGAGTTCAAGCCATTGGGAAAGAAAAGTGATTGTGAAGTTGTGCAGGAGTTGGCAAAAAGTATGTTTATTGAGTGACTTTGTTGACACCTAGCGGAGATCCAATTGAAATGTTTGGGAAGTTTATGAGCTTAAAGAATCATATTCAAAACATTTATACTGGGCATTCATAGCACTTCCCAAATTGCTTTCATCCTCCCATACAGGAAAAAAATAGGTAGAAAACCGATGTGTATAAGAGACAGCATATCCTTCAATTAAATATGAGCTTATAGCAGAGGTAATCCATTTGTGCAGTGGGAAGAAAGACCTACAACTCTCCATTCCACAACTCAGTTCTCCACCACCACCTGTTTGTTCAGCATTTAGCATACCAGAGAAAGATGTAGCAATTGCTAAACATCTTTCAATATTTAGCAATCCCACATAAACAAGAATCTCAAACCAAAAGGCTCTTTTCAGAGCCATTATTTAACAAAAGAGAAGCAGGACGTTGTATAGTCTGAGTTTTTTAAATTTTTTATTTCATTTAATTTGTTCACTCACATACACATACATAATATTGTACAACAAAAAAAAAACTTAATAGTAAAGAAATAAGAATAATATTACATTACATAATAAGTGTATGGACATAAGGGCTATGTTCTCACACGGCAGCTAACGGTTAGCAGGATCCGGATCTTGCTAACCAATAGTGCTTGCTAACCGTTAGCGCATCCGGATACCGCTAACAGTTAGCGCTAACCGATCGGGCGTTCTCACGCAGGTGCTAACGGTTAGCTCCCGATCCGGATACTAGGGCTCTCGTGAAAACCAGGCTTAAGAGGCCAAAATAAGTTCAGAATCAAACTTTAAGCCATGACCACCAATTAAAATTATATTAGGCTACATCAATAAAATATTATAAATACAATTTAATAATAAATAAATAAAGTTGAATTAAGGCAGTGTGTCAATTATTCATTAATTTGACCAAAATGTCAAGTTTACAAACAAGCACATAGCAATTATAACACTACACACTTCAGTAATTATTCGTAGAAGTCTTATGAAGATAAGCCTATCCAAAAATGACGTTAAAGGGTCGAAACCAGGACATAACTCCGACTTTAGATTGACAATGATTGAAAAATGTTAAATACAGGCACAGTGTATACATTCTATGTACAGAGGCTAGTTAGAATATGTAATTATGTACCAAATTGATTATTTTTTTACTATTATTATTATTATTATTATTATCATCATAATAAACATACATACATACAAATATATATTTGTATATTTTTTTATGATATAAATCATTATTATAAATGGCATTTGTTGATAAAGTTTACTCAAGAATAAAGTTCCATTATTATTGCATTAATCAACATGACATTACATACATTTGATGTGAGGGGCTTAGTATTTGAGGTCATCATAATAGTACTCATTTTTAAGAGATACATTAAGTCCTCATTTTATTAGTAGAAAAAAAAAACGAAATAAAAAATTAGGATGTTTTTTATGGTGCTAAGTAACAAAAACTTTCATAGGTTTGAGTTAAATATTGGCAGTGATATTGAAGGAATATGTACAGTAATATGTGTTCATTTACATTGACTTATCATTAATACCTTTTGATCTTTTTTGTTGCTAATTCTTGATCTGCTGGTGTGGTCAATGGTGCTCCTGAAATTAATAAAATTATACATTGATTGAAATATTATTTGTATTTATTTTATAATATTATTTTATATTATTATTCAATATTATTATTGTTTATTATTATTTAATATTATTATTATTATTATTATTAACAGTGTTATGTTGTTGTTGTTGTTATTATCATTAATATTTGGTTACTTTATTTTTTTATTATTGATATTATGAATTTGTACTATTATTATTATTATTATTATTATTACTATTATGTATTTGAGTTTATTACAAACAAGTAGTTTTGCCTGCCATGGTGACCGTATTCTAAGACAAGATCAATAAGGTTGGAAAACTTACCAGTACAAATCAGCCTATCTTGAAAACCTACAACAATGGGTATTGCTCCTGGTGTTTCTTGTCCATCTGAAACAGATACAGTAATTTACAAAACTGGTAAAAAAGATAGACTCAAAATGTGTGTTGTAAAATTGCACGAAGGTATTACAGTATTAACAAAAAAAAGAGAAAGAAAAAGAAATCTCTACCCAAAACACACACCCAAAAAACGGACATACCTAGGCCTGCAGGCCTCTATAAAATATCTAGACCTAAATGAAACAGCACATAAGTTACTAAAATCCAATTTAACAAAAAAGTAGTAATACAGGCCTTACCTTACATGCAAAAAGCTGTTGGATAGAGTTGACTCTGGAACTTGCAGTTGTAGTGGGTAGAGTACTATTGAACATTAATCTGAAAAAGTAAAATCAATGAATATTTACTAACTTAGATACAGTATGTCATGTACTTTTATGGCCCCAGCCTAGCCCATGCTGAATTATAAAATTAATAAATAGCCCGATGCAGCTGCTTTTTTGTATCAATTTATTTTTATATTTTTTCTTCAATCCATATATTCTTGTAGGTTTTTATAGTAGTAGTAGTAGTAGTAGGGTACTAGACCTACATAGGCCTACTATAGACCTAGCCTAGACCTATACTACTAGGCCAGGCTTAGGCTAGGTCTTTATATTAATACGCCTACACTATATTAATTAGGCCTAGGCCTATGGGATGGGGTGGGCGTTCGCGAAGTTTAGATTTGGATATTGATCAAAGCCTTACGTTATTTTGACTCTATGAAAGCAAAAAAAAACAAAAAATGAAAGTGATATTCATTGAAACAAAAGTAATCATATTCATATATAACGTTTAAACTTACAATTTTCTAGCCATATTTTCTTGGTGAACAACAAAGCCCAGCAAGAGTTTCGCGAGCTTGAAAACGAATCTAGTGTTGACCTGGTGTTGACATGATCGACTGCCAATTGACGTACTGTGATTTCAGAAGTGTATGTCTGTGATGACGGACTTTTACGAATGAACTCAATGAAACCCAAGCATTATAAATATAATTACGCATGCGCATATGCCTTACATTAACGTCATACCGTTCCAAGTAACTCGTCGTCGCAGATCTAAAACTCGCTAATGATAAGGGTGAGACCTTTTTTATACCTTGTTTAGCGAACCCATCGACTGTAAATATTGATGTCTTAGAAAAAAAATAAAATTTTATTTTTGGTCAATCAGCGCACCCGCCGCCAAGAAAAAGTGGAATTTTTAGAAAAAACATTTTTTCTTTTTTTTTTTTAATACGACCTCTGCTGTCTTGAAATCCCCAAAGATAAGATATATATATACTGTATATTTCTTCCTAATAGACCGAATTGGCGACTCGACGGGTCACATGACTTATAGTGGGTATTAGGGTTTGTTTACATCACGAGACGACAATGCATTTAATATGGCCTCGCCTTGTTGTTGATGTAAGTAACATCATAATGTTGTAAATCTTGGTTAGAATGCTAGTTATAATTTGGTAAATCACTTAGAAGTGCTCCAAAATTAATTTTTCAAATACATATCAGTTTGGTTTGGTAAGGCTCCAATGGAGGGAATAAAGCCTGGAAGTTTTTCAAGAAAAGGTACGGTACCTCCGCGACATGCATATTGCTCCAGTGAGTCGTCGCCGACTTAGGTACTTTTTAGGCCTAGACCTAAGTCAAGAATATTATTCATGGCAAATGCTATCGCAGCATGGAACAAAAAAAACAAAAAACAAAACAAAAAAAAGAATTTCTCTCCCATTCTTTGCAACAATGCAAGAGTATTACTTTAAATACTGTTATTTTAAATCCAAAATTAATCATGGGATGTTTGTAGACTGCCAAGGATAATGATCATCATTTGACAACAAATATTAATATTACTAGAAATTGCAAATTGCAAGTGAAGTGCTGCGAAGTACAACTTCATAAAATGTTCTTCGAACAAAATTATTTATGCAAGTCAAGTGAAAATAATGAATAATAAAAATATAACAAATAATATGAGCACGACCCATTGTCTATATTAGAACAGCGTTGGTACCGTGTACAATATGCCTTTTTCACGAATCGGTAGACATCCTGAAGTGATGACAAACATTGCGAATCAGCGGTGCGTAACCAACAGAAATAAGATAAGCTTTTGGGCGGATTTTTTGACATCATGTTATTTAAAAAATCATAACTCTATAACGGGGCGTCGTATCCAAAAAACTTTTTCAGCAAAATGTTCTTAAAAGACTAGTCTACACCACTATATGATTTTTAAAAAATTGAAAAATTTTTTTGACCTCTGAAATCAAGATTGAAAAATAAAAGCCTATCTCAGTAGTGTATTAAAATAGGTATATGCATT
>NW_022740900.1:19886-25056 GCF_011630105.1 Anneissia japonica
TCTGGACTAGCATTGTTTTAGTTACCATATGAGAGTTTCCTGTGTTAAAAACATGATTTACTATACTATGCCTCTTTATAAAACATAACTTGTACTTTGTAATAAGAGAAATATGTATATTATCGCTACTTGGAACAGTAACAACACACAGTCCTATGCTACTGCACTGTAATGCATTGGCCTATTTTAATACACTACTAAGATAGGCTTTTCTTTTTCAATCTTGATTTCAGAGGTCAAAAAAATTTTTCAATTTTTTTCAAATCATATAGTGGTGTAGACTGGTCTTTTAAGAACATTTCCCTGGAAACATTTTTTGGATACGACGCCCTGTTATGGAGTTATGATTTTTTAAACAACATGATGTCAGAAAATCAGCCCAAAAGCTTATCTTATTTCTGTTGGTTACGCACCGCTGATTCGCAATGTTTGTCATCACTTCAAGATGTCTACTGATTCGTGAAAAAGGCCTATAGTGTTTTGCTGCAGTGACATCTCTCTGCTGGCGACTCGCTGCTGCTGGCGATGACTCGCTGCTGTCGAATCGATCTGCACATGTGTATAAAATGGTATTTATTTCGGAAAACACTATGCCAGTCTACAACAAGCGTCGCCTAAATGTAATAATTAGCATGTTGAAATAGGCTAGTAAATAAGTTTAACTGGGTTCATAAATAATATTGGCCTCAAAATATTGTGGCTGAGACATATTAAACGTAGAAATAGGAAACCTAGAAATATAGTAAAAACGCTGAATAGTACTCCAGCGTCGCGACATGCCGACGTTGGTACGAGTAGGTTAGTCTACAAACGTCGCCTAAAGTAATTGATTTTACCCGGCAGAACGAAAGAAGGAAACTCTGCTTTTCAGTTGTCTTAGGCGATTGATTTTTGACAAACAATGACCTTTCAGAGGTCAAATTGCTGTCAAGAATATGAATTGGCTGCTTCGCAGCAATTATTAGTTACGGCATTAGATGTACCAGCCAGACCTATTTTCACCAGCCTGTTTTCTAGACTAGTTGAGCAATCAGTACCATTATTGGTTATTTTCTACTTTATTACCTATTGGACTACAGAAATATAGTCGAGGTATAACAAATCCTTCCTTGCTCCAGGCCCTGGTCAAGGTACGGTTCCTTCACGATGTGCATAATGCTCCAGTCAGGAGTCGTCGCTGGCTGACGTACTTTTTAGGCCTAGGCCTAAGTCAA
This sequence comes from Anneissia japonica, assembly GCF_011630105.1. Taxonomy (NCBI): domain Eukaryota; kingdom Metazoa; phylum Echinodermata; class Crinoidea; order Comatulida; family Comatulidae; genus Anneissia; species Anneissia japonica. The sequence continues at coordinate 21,101 of NW_022740900.1, forward strand.
GAATATTATTCATGGCAAATACTATCGCAGCATAAACAAAAAACAAAAAACAAAAAAAGAATCAAATTAATCCCCCATTCGTTGCAAGAGTATTATTTTACAGTTATTTTAAATCCAAAATTAAATCATGGGATGTTTGTAGTTACTGCCGAGGATAATGATCATCATTTGACAGTAAATATTAATATTATTATTACTTGCGGCATTAGAATGTACCATATCCAGACCTATTTTCACCAGCCTGTTTGCTAGACCAAGTTTGGTTAAGCAATCAGTACCACCATTAAAGGGTTATTTTCTACTTTATTACCTATTCCACTAGAGAGATATAGTCGAAGCATAACAACTCCTTCCTTGCTCCCGGCCCTGGTCAAGGTACGGTACCTTCACCATGTGCATAATGCTCCAGTCAGGAGTCGTCGCCGGCTGACATACTTTTTAGGCCTAGGCCTAAGTCAAGAATATTATTCATGGCAAATGCTATCGCAGCATGCATGGAAAAAAAAACCAAAAAAAAAAACGAATCTTCTTATTCGTTGCAAAAGTATTAAAAATCATTAAAAACGGAAATGCTTCTGTGGCCCACCCATAGGGTTTTAAAACATAAATTGAAAGATTAAACTAGTGGAGGTTATGACACTGTTATAGGCCTACAAACAAAAAGCAAGCTAAGTCGCGAATTGGAAAAATCGTTTGCCTTGTCTATAATCTATATATTTATTCCTATTTATTATTAGAGTATAACGATTTTAGTCAAAAAAAGTAGTCCTTCTAGGAGTGATGATAAGACCTACATGTTTTTGATTGGTCGTTCAGCCGTCAGTTTTGTTGGATATATTGTACATTAATAGAGTGAGTGGTAAATAAGTAATATAATATAATTGATTTCGTTTCTTATTAAAGTGTTCATTCATATCACACAGGGGGCGGATCCAGAGGACAACACTACTCTAGGGACCCAGGGAATTAAATGTTTGTTTTCAGACGCCCAAAAACAACAGAGGTATTTCCGTGCGTTCAATTATTTATTTTTCCTTATTTCTTTTTCTTTTTGCTTTCCGAAAGAGGGGGGTTGGGGAGGGGTAGGGTCGCGACCGGCCCGGCTCCTTTTTAATGTATGAGGTAAGAAGTACTGTACTGTTTAAGTTTAATTGACATAGGATTCAGATTTCCTATCAAATAACCTTTGGCGCTGTGCAACTCGGGTATTGTGGTTGGTGCGACGATTTCCCCAAATGATTTAAAAAATTGAATAAAAATAGAAAAACTGTAATTTCCTAGATTTTTTTTTTTCGATTCTAATATATATAACTATGACATATGTGAATTTTATTCATATATTCGCATTTTTGACACAACAAAAAAAGAAGTAACCAGTATCTCTGTTTTACATGCATTTCTCATATGCCGCGAAGTCTTTTTGCTCCAGTTGCCACCGCCAACATTTCGGAAAGGCCAATGTAAACATTGCAAGGGGTCTATATCACATGATCATTAATAGCTGGAGTCGCCGATTGTTCGAATAGGCCGATATAAATTTGAATCATTTCCTAACCATCCTATTTTACATTCACCTATAAAATTTTATTTTTATTTTCTCCTCTGTCTGGATGATTTTGGCAAAACTATTTGCTAGATAAGAAAACAAAATTTTTACTTTTATTTTTACCACCAAAAATCTTTTTAAAAATAGTATGCGAAACAAGCAATAAAAAAGTCTTGCCTAATTGGCCTCCACTTTCATCTGACGTCGAAGTGCTGACCAACCTTTTAATACTGTAGGCCTACTAATGATGGACAAGCAAGCGAACTTTTTAAACCTTACACTCACTACTACTGTAAATTCGGTCATTGAGACTAGGCCTACACCTAGGCCTACCTTTAAAGAGTTTTCAATAAAATTAATAAAATAAAATTAATTGAAGTTTGCCGTTTTAGTATCGATACTTACAGTTACTGACACAAAAACCAGACGGCTACTTGAAACAATCTTCAACGAGGTGTTGGGGAAAATTAAAATACGAAGAATGAAAGTGGATTCTGGACCGAAAGCACTGGTCCCCGAGACTACTTGCTTCGTCGACGAGGCGCGCTGGGGAAAATTTGAAATCCGGGCGGGTGAATGGATACAAAAAACGAGGCGTTGGGAAAGAAACTTGAAGTCCGGGTGCATATGAGACAAAATATTCGTAAAACTTGCTTCAACGAAGTGTTGGGAGCAATGGACCATAAAAGAATAGTCAAGTATTATTAGCGGCGGTACAAAACAAAGGTATAGCCTAGGTTACATCATAGTTATAGGTTCTTGGTGGTTTGACGCTGTCTCGATCTGTTGGGGGTTCCCAGTGTTCTGAAAGGCCTTCTACCTCGTAAATCATAAGTCAACTTGTCATATGCGTGATACTGACGTTTCAATTTTTACCATTCTCCCCATACATTATTGAAGCTGGTTTTTCCCCTAGGCGAATTTATTCGCGCGAATCAAAGCGTCGCACAGTGCGCCAGACTGACGTCAGAGTGTGCCAAAATTAATTACTCATTACAGAAGCAAAATCTAAGCGATTACAAGACTTATCTATAGGTTTTCATATCCGTAGAATTCAATAAAAGCATTTTCAAATATATGACGTCATTTTTGTACTGTTTTCTGATTGGACGATGTCAGTTTTGATTGTAATATACCTAAACAAGTTCATATTGCAATGATTTTTGAAATGTTTAAGGAGGTTTGGGACAAAAGAACTTCTGTTTTGGGAAACTTTTTGTATTTTCCATGACGTCATCAAAATACATTTTTCTGATTTGACGGAGCCAACAGTGTTTTAGGCATAGGCTAGGCCAACATTAAATTTCTATTGTTAATCTTACAGTGAATATACATGTTTTTTGGGGTTTTTTTAATAAATCGAAATCAAAATTCATAATAATACCAGACAACCTATTTTTACATTTTTTAAATGTGTGTTTGCATCTGGAGATTCCATGGAATTATCAGACATTATGCCTAGCTATCACCATGTCATGATATATTAATTCCGTCCTCAATCATATTATTGTAAAAGTATCGATAATGGTCGTTTCATGTTTTTTTTTAAATTCTCTTTTGAACACCACCAGGATAATAATGCTTTTTTGCCACTCTTATATTAGTGTTAGAGTCTCATTTTACTACATGGAGCACAAGATGGACAATTGTTTCATTGTCTTGAACGATTAATTCCGGTTTGCGCCTCAGGGGTGGCGCCAGCAGGGAGGGGGAAGGCGGAGGGGCAGGGTCCCCGTTGAGAAGAGGTCCCCGTCAAGGAGAGCTCCCCCCACCCCCCGGCGTTGGGGAGATAAACTACAATTCGTCAGGGAGAATTAAAATGATTTTCTACATATTAGTGGACTCTAAAATCGATGCTGCATAAAGAAATTCAGTGCGTACATTTTATGTCCACATCTCTTGTATTTTACCCTTTTGCGAACTCTCTGGAAAGATCCTCCCATTTCCATAGGACGTCCCGGTTCGGGTTGTTTTTAAGTCTCTTGTGGGTTTTCTGCTAGTGTAGAAAGAATAGCTTTGTTCTGTGTCAAAACATTAATAACTTCATCAGAAAATGTAATCCTCTTGTCAAGCCACGAGTTATTTTCTTTAGAAACCCGGCACTGACACGTGTTCAAGTTCTTATAACGTTGCCAATGTTGTGGTATGTCACAACGTTTGTAGGAACGTGCGCAAACGTTGTGAAATTATGTTTAGTACGTATTTATGGTTCTAAAAAATAAAGTTTTCAACACAAAACTGATATCATAACGCATTATTGTTTGCTGGGAAGGTCGTTACTACTCGCGTCGTAGCTCACCTCTCCTAAGTTGAAATAGGAAGCTTTTCAAAGTCTTGGATTTCTTTGAAAAAAATTAAAAACAATTGACACCTAGATATAGGCCTGCTTGTAGATATACAGATACAGATT
>NW_022740900.1:25092-31608 GCF_011630105.1 Anneissia japonica
ATATTTGGATTATTAGGCTGCTCAAAATTTAATAAAGTATCCTAACCAGCAACAAAATATTAGAAGATTTGCTACTGTTAAATCACGAGTAGTTTGTCAATTTTTGGAGTGCTTTTCCCACGCTTTGCATGAACATGGTTGAGTCGTAGACGTGCGTACATCCCTCTGATTTGCGGTTTGCTCTAATTAAATTGCGTCCAAATGGACGAAAACAAGACTGATAAAAGTGCGTCTAGCTCGCGAAGTTGCAAAAAGTAGCAGCTAAATTTGGTACCATCATAAAGCTAAGGCTATACTGAAGATGGTGATGTACAAATTAAAGCATGAATCCACATGAATCTAAACTTTCTCTCCTACTTTTCTAAAAATTGATTTTTAAATAGTTTTTCTGTCGGTTAAACAACGATTTATTATTGATGCAAACTTCAAATTTAAACCAAAGCATATATCTGTGTCCCCCAATTTATATACAAGAAACGTGTACATTTTGAAGTAATTCCGAATTTTCTGTAAGGAAAAAAAAAACGTGTTTTGATATGAACTAATCAATTATAGCATTTGAAATATTTATAGAGAAATTTCCGACATTTGTTGAAAAATACCACACTTAAAATTCGTTTAAATGTAAAATATTTTCAGGATAGATTCACCAGGGTATACCCATCTTCAATCATGTGAAAAAAAAAGTGTAACAGCCATAGTCACCAAGATGGACTTTTGGCACACTTTGATTTTGCCTTGGCCCACTGTGCGTCGGTTCGCTTCCTGAGTTCTGATTGGTTGCGCATTTTTTCGCTAGAAAAAACTTCGATAGAAATGTGAATGCGCATGTGCATGAGCCGCCGCTTTCCATTCGCACGAATAAATTCGCCAAGTGGGAAACATACTACACTAGTGTACAGTAGCCCTAGGCCTATTCTTATTTATTGTTAAGGGATAATATTTTTCCTGCTATATGCGTTATACTGTATATGGATTAAAGATTACTTTAAAAATAAAACTAATATTAAAATAATGATACGATGAATCCAAACGAAAGTATTATATGAAATTATGCTATCGTTAAAGATTAATACAATAATATTTGATAATATTTAAAAAGCAATATGATTGAATTATGTTAAACAGACATAATGTGTAAACAGGCCTAGTTCTATAGTCCAGTTAAAAAAATATGTAAGGTATCGAATTGATATGTTATTTATATACTTACTGTATATAAATATTATACGTAAATATGTATAAGTATATTAAATTAAATTTAACGAAAAAATGAAAGAAGCATAGGAAGAAAGAAAAGGAAAGAAATTTGAAGCAGCTGAAATATTTACCGAAAATAAACAATAATAATCATTTTGTCATTATTGCATCACATCTTTGTGAAAATTTGTTGGCATTAATCAGGCCCGTATCCAGGGGGTGGGTATATTTCGGGAGAACCCCTTTTTCTAGCAAATCCCCCTCTTTTTGGGCGAATCCCACTCTTCCAATTTCCCAAATAAGTCCTCCAACCCAACTAATGCACTGCAGACCCACCCAGATACAGACGTTTTCAAACATATCTGCTTTTATAGCATCCCATAAAGCACAAAAATCTTCTTGCTTTGGGTTTCGCCGACCCCACCAGGGCTTCGACCGTGGACCTCACGCCCAGAAAACCCCCTTTGGAAGAACCCATGGCTACGGGCCTGCTAATCGTCAGCCTACATGTTTCATATTGGAATCGACATCGTGAGTGGATTTCCCGCACACGATTAAAAATCGTAACGGTACTGGGTTTGGACTATGTCAGGAGTTCGTGCTTCTAGCAGGTCATTACATCAATAGAAAAAGCCTTTGATGGAGAAAGTTTACTTTTCGAGGTTTGCCTAGGTCGAAACTAACTCCGGCTGTATAAAGTTTATTAGAAGATCGAAAATGTTATTCTTGTTAATGAATAGATAAGGATTAATACTTGTATGTCCATTTTTATTGATCTAATCTACGTAAATTTACTTTCAGAGTTTATATTTATTCATGGGCGGTGGAACAAGGGAGGCCGGGGGGGGGGAGTAGCACCCCATCCACTTTTTGGAGGAAAATAGGCCTATATAATGTCTATGGAGATTTTTTGTATGATCGGGAAAATGCAAGAAAAGAAAGAGGGAAGAAAGAGGAGGGGAAAGAGAGTGTTTGCCAGTCCCCGACCGAGTTCACATTGGCAGATCCCCTTGGGCAAAAAAAAAAAAGGAAAATAAAAAGAATTCTAGACCCACCCTTTTCAGGACCCATGAGCTAATTTTTTTTTTTTTTTTTTTTTTTTTTTTTTTTATTATAATAAGAAAATTCAATTCAATTTTGTATTAATGTGTTTTTATATGCCTTTTTATTTCTTCCCTTTTATTTCAACGGCATTTTAATTCTTTCTTGAATTTTGGTATTCTGTTTTTTAGGCAATTATTGTAATACACTTATATACAGTCTTTTATTGGCTGTCTGTTTGCAATTTTTAATTTATATTTTGATCTGAATAATAAAGACCTTGAATACAAAATTAGAAGTCGACAAAGCCCTTTTCCCGCCACCTGGAATCAACAATTTTTCGGGGGAGGACCCCCAACCCCTTTTTGTTTTTGGGGTTCATCGATTCATGGAAAAAAGAATACGAATGCAAAGTATGTATACCTGTACACACACATAATAGGCCTATTTACTGTAATAAGAATGAAAAGAATTACCTGACCGTTTTCAAGGGAGAAAACCTTGAATTTTGAAGAACTTAAAGTCATTAAAAGACAATTTTGAACTGTAAAGCTCATTTCCCGCCATTTAGAAATCAACATTTTCCTGGGGAGAACCCGAAACCGCCTTTCTCTTTGGGGTTCATTGATTCATGGAATCGTTTTCAAGAGGGGAAAATCTTGAATTTTCCCGCCATCTAGGAATAAAAAATTTTCCCGGGGGAGAACCCTCAAACCCCCCTTTCTCTTTAGAGTTTATCCATTCATGGGAAAAAGAATACGTACGGTATGCAACTACTCATTTTTTTTATGTATATACACACATAACAGACCTAGGCCTATATTGTAAAAAGAATGAGAAAGTTTGCCTAAGTTTTCATTACATTAAAGACACCTAGCTCAAAGTCGGGAAAGTTAATTTCCCGCCATCTAAGAATCAAAATTTTCCCGGGGAATACCACCCGAACCCCCGCTCCTTCTTGGGGCTGTCTCTTATACACATCTAGATGTGTATAAGAGACAGGTATCGAAATGGCTGAACATCTGCCGTGGATACTGGCTTTACAAATTTTACTGATTGATTGGGCTAAAATGCGCCTGCCACTTTCCCCAGCGCTTAATATGGAACGCTGTCATGGTGAGCTCAATTTTAAATCTTGCCTCATTTATTTAGATGATGTAATTGTGTTGAAGAGCACTTATTAAATTCTGTTTTTCAAAAATTGAGTATGGCCTCAAATTGAAACCATCCAAATGTAAATTATTTCAGAGAAGGGTCAAATACCTTGGTCATGTCATTTCTGAAAACGGTATAGAAAGTGACCCTGACAAAATTTCGTCCCTTTCGACATGGCCCGCCCCTAAGACTATTAAGGAGGTTAGATCCTTCTTTGGCTTTGCCGGGTATTACCGTCGCTTCGTTGATGATTAGGCCGAACATATCAATTGTTTGTTTGTCCTTCTTTTTAAAAAAAATGATAAATAGGGGCGGGTGGAAAGTTTGTTTTTTTTTTGTTTTTTTTTTAGTTTTTCTTTTTAAGATAGTCATCAGATGGAATTAAAATAACCCACAGAAGCCTAGAACGGCAATATCTCATATCAGAAAACTTTTGTAGGGCTTCTAGCAAAAAATAAAGATAAATTCACTCACATTTTTTTTTTTTTTAATTTGTAAAGAAAAAAGCTAAAAAAAAGCATTTTCTATGTTTTTTTGTTTTTCCGCCCCTATTTTTTTTCAGTGACTTAACAAGAACAGGAAACAAACATTTTCATTTTTTTTTTTTTTTGGCCTTACGCTAACATTGCTCGTCCCTCTATGGCTTAACAGAAGGTACTCCCACCCCAAAACGTAAACGTTCCCCTCGTTTACCAAAATATAGACCTGATTTTGACTAAGAAGTGCCAGAAATCGTTTGACTCTTTGATTAAATTAAGACACTTTCATCATCTCCCATTCTGGCTTATGCCGATTTTTATAAAGCTTTTATTTTGCAAACTGGTACGCTAGTTTATATGGACTTGGCGCTGCACTATACAAGAGCAAATGGCGACGAACGCGTAATTGCGTATGCAAGTAGAGGTTTATCGAACGAAACTATCCGGCGCATAAATTAGAATTTCTTGCCTTAAAGTGGGCCGTCACGAAGAAATTACATGATCGGGGGGGGGGCTGATTTAGGCCCCCCCCCAACCTTTTTATCACAATTTTTTTTTTTTTAAATAATTGAATGGATACTCAATTCCATAGGAAGGTTGGTTCTATGTCACATCGCGCAATGCATAGCTACAAAGAAAGTTTAAGCGCAGATGCACCGGCATGGAAACTTTTGTGCAATCAATCACTCTCTACCGAGGTCAGCAGGTATGGTGTCAGACAACCCATGCACAGGACCACAGTACACAGATATGTGTGCACATCTCCATTGATGACACCCCTTCAGTAGAATTAGGCCCTACACTTTTAATAAAGTACAGTTTTTGTGTAGACAGCATTTGACACTTTCGACGTGTAAGTTTTTACTTCCTTATTGTTTTCAAGTACAGTACCTAGTTTAATCTTCATTGTGTACAGTAATTTACAAGATATACTGTATGTGTATATTCTTTTTTTTTTTTTTTAATGATTGAATGGATACTCCATGGGCGTCGATCTTTGGGGACAGTGGGGACGCGTTCCCCCACTTTTTAAAGTAGGGGGACATCATATCGATTCCCCCCCCCACACCACTTTTCACCAATCTTCTATAATTAAATCCCCACTTTTAAAAGCGAATGGAAAGAATAACAATTACGCATAACTCATAATTTTGTCTGTTCACTTTGCTAAGTGCGGTACGTATTTTCCGGACCAAAGCCGAGTAAAAACGCAATTGTTTATACATTTCGTAACCATCTCAGAAACCACTAGATCGATTTTTGGGGGCAAATTTATTGTGAAAACAATGTACTGAACGTTGTTAAAATTGGAAGCGTGTATACTTATGAGGCCAATATTTTTACAAACTCAAAAATGCACAATTTCTACTATAAACGATTTATTCCTTTTGTATATTATTATGAACCGTACGTTATGCTAGTGTTTAATATTATCTACATACATAGGATTACTGGTTTTTCCTAATTTCAAAAAATTATAGTTAGTCAATTGAATTTTATATAGCCATTATTAAACAATAATTATACAGCCTTTGACACGGATATGCCTATCTATTTCGATTAACTCCAGTGTTACGTTGACGTAATCTCGCAATGACGTCATAATAATCAGTGGCGGATCCAAGTGGGGCCGAGCGACAATAAATTTTTCAAAATTATTTTTAAAAAATGGAAAAAAAAAAGTAAAATTAGAATTAGAATTTAGGTCTGAGAGTGCCATTTCCGGCAATTTAGAGGTGTCATAATCATGAATGTTCTTTCCTCAGCCCCAACCATGGTGGGGCTGAGGTGATCTACTTTCCCAAATTGTGCAAGTCTCTCCCTGCCCCCCCCCCTCTAATTTGCTTTCCTGGAGCCGCCACTGATAATGATAAATTAAGTAAATCACCTTTATGTTTTGTGAAATCAAAATGTTAACTAGTGTTTTTGTGTTCCCTCCCTAGTCCTGTTTGATCGTAAATTAGACGGTATTATTTTCACTCACAATAGTGTAGTCCTAATAATACTTATCACAAAAGTAAAGATTAAAAAAAAGGAGAAAAGCAAAACCTCTTGATTGATTTTAAAAGTACTGTACATGCAAAAAGACTAAATTAATGACTGTTTTAAGTTTATCTTATTTGTTTTTCATGGTTCGAATTTTGAATACGTTACAAGCTAATCAGTAGATAATAAATCATTATTTTTATGAAGGTTTGCACGAAAAACCTTAAGCGGGCATAATTATGACTAAAAGGATAATTTTTAAAAGTTTTTATGATGAGTATTTCAGTGGCAGATTCAAGGGGCCCAGTCGGCCCACCATCCCTATTTTTTTTTTTTTTTTTTTTCGAAATTAAAAGTGGAAAAAAAATTAAAATTATATTCAAATGCAGTCTGAGAGTGCCATTTCCGACCAACGAGAGGTGCCATAATCATAAATTTTCTTACCTAAGCCCCAACCATGGTGGGGCTGAGGTGGTCTACACTCTCCATCTGTAAAAGTCCCTCTCTGGGCCCAGCTCTATTTCAAATTACTGGATCCGCCACTGGATATTTTAAAAATTTTGTATGGAAATAAATGTTAATTGCATTGCTTACAATCAATTTAAAGGCTATATGCGCCAGAGCTTCCAGGGCTTCGCCCCCTGGTCCCCAACCA
>NW_022740900.1:31752-37493 GCF_011630105.1 Anneissia japonica
AAAAATGTACGTCTGTCACATGGTTTTGCTAATTATTGTAATTAATGGTAGGCTTCCAATTTGCAGTATGCTTTATAACCTGTCTCTTATACACATCTAGATGTGTATAAGAGACAGCTTAGGCCCTACTCTTTTAATAAAGTACAGTTTTTGTGTAGACAACATTTGACACTTTTGACGTGTAAGTTTTACTTCCTTATTGTTTTCAAGTACAGTACATGATTTAATCTTCATTGTGTACAGTAATTTACAAGATATACTGTATGTGTATAATCCTGTTGTCTCTAATTGAAATGGAACAAAGTAGGCCTACCTAAACCTAAGGTCTAGACCTATTTCCAGTGGCGGATTTATGACTGTCTCTTATACACATGGCGTAGTGGGGGTAGTTGGGGGCGTAGTAGGTGGCGTAAGGGGCGTACGCCCCCCCATATTTTTTGCAAAAAAAGAAAAGAAAAAATTACACCCACAGTGTTTAAGTCTTCTTTTTTTCTTTTCCAAAAACACCCTAGGAGAATGCTATTCATAAATTCACTAGTGAGAAATAGAACACTTGGAATTTACTCAATGTTAATATACATTAGCGGATTTTGTTGATTTTGTTTTTTATATTAGTTTTTCTTTTTCTCGATGTTGCTGAGAAACTTCCTCATGTTTTTCTAGAAGTGAATTTTTTTTGTTGAAATCATGGTGGCGTAACAGGCGGGTGGGGGGGGGGGGCAGGGGGAGACTGCCCCGCCCCTGACGTATTTTACCGGGCTGACCAAGCCGTCGGCTGGGTAAGAAGAGAAAAGAAAGAGGGTAGAGGGAGGGAAAAGAGAAAGAAGAGGAAAGAAAAGGAAAGAAAAAAGAAAAGAAAAAGAGAAGAGAAATATAAAGACAAGAATAAAAAGGAAGATATAATGAACAGATATCACAATACCCGGCAACCCATTCTCCTCTTCAAAAAGTGTCCATATCGCATTTGATCTAAGCCGCCAGAAATTCTCCACAGTGGCGTAGCCACCGGGGGACAAGGGGAAAATATCCATCTGTGGAAAATATTTCCCCATTGAAGATGCCCTTATCGCCCCGGAAAGTGCCTGAAACTCTCAAATTTGGCGCGCTTCGTGCGCATTTTTTGTCAAGGTAGGCCAATTTCCTCTAAAAATTGCACATTTTAGGGAGTTTTGATCAATTTCGACGAAATTAGAATTAAAAACACATTTTTTTTCGCGCGCATCTCTTAAGCCTTGCACTCCTTTGCCTTCTAATATTTGGGCAATTCCATAAATTCGGACGTACATTTCAGACACTTTGTGAATCTATATTTTCATAATGAAGCTTGCAATTTATTTTTTTTAAAGTTTGCATTACATCTACTGATTAGTACTATCAGACCAACAATTTTTATTTTTTAACTCGCATGCGTCACGGAGATACGGTCAAAATGACCCCGTGACGGACGTAATAAGAGAAAGTGACTTTTCCTACGTCACCATACTTTTTTATTAAACTCTGTGATGTGTGAGACATTTAAAAAAAATATTTCTCTGTTGTTTTCCACTAATGTCTGGGCTTTCTAGCAGAATAAAAATTGAATCTATTTTTTTTTTCATTTTCTTTATGAAAACACCATAAAATTACTGTGACGGACGTACAATTTTATCGTGACGGACGTACTTGTCTGAATTTTGACGGACGTTCACATCTAAAAATACATAAAAATCAACAATTTAAATTATTTTATTTATTAATTAATATACTAGTATGCTTATATGATATGAAACTACCAAAATATACTGGATTTTAAACTTTTTTTTTAATAACGAGTGTAAAATACAATGAATCAAATAATTTAGGTTATTTTGTGTCAAATGATCCTCAGTTCTTCATAAATTGGTTCAGGGTGGCCCTAGAATGATTTTGGCTTGGTAACACATTTTTAAAATGTGGCAAAATTTCAAAGGTCAGGGTCAAAAGTCATAGTAATAGGGCCCTTATATCTTAGCAATCACATGTGGTAGAGAGTTAAGTTTGGTGCCAAGTTGTTCAAAACATTTATATTTCTATTTGCTATAATAGAATATTTTGTTAAAAAATGACAGGACATGCCATTTCTGACCTTTGACACATCTCCGGGTCATATTCACAGGTAGATATTAAGCCAAGTTCTAGCTTTTGGTGTCAACTTCTTCATTGTATACAGAATCCTGCAATGGGCAAGTTTAGATTTTAGGTTCTGGGATTAGAGATTATTATAAACATCTGTAATGTATAGAACTACATATTTGCAATATAAGAAAAATCATAGTAATTGTAGTTAATCAAGACGACTGTGGTTACTCAAAGGTGTCTTATCTTACATTATAATATCCTGTAATTTGAATTTAAAAAAATAATATAATCATGTTAGCTGTAATTGTAATTACAGTACATTGTTATGATGAAGTAGATAGAGTAGCCGTGTTAGTCAAGATGATAACATTATGTAATTTGTGTATGCCGGCCTGGTTTTTATTGGATATTTGCTTAAAATTTTAGTTCAAAATTGTTTTTTATTTGTAATGTAAGCCAGTGGTACTGAAAATATGTGCATATTGCACACTGCTTGATAACAATGAGACAAAATGTGCTTCAGGGAGGAAAATTATAGTAAGCCTAAATTGTTCTCGAACAGAAACTCAGGTATGGGCCTCATACCCAGAATTGTCCATGTTGTATTATGTTTTGTGCACAACATGTAACCTACTGTAACTACAGACATATGACACATTGACAATTTTCAAATTTTCACCATATTTCATAGGTTATAACACATTTTACACAGCGTGACGGACGTACAGAAACTCGAACAGAAACTCAAGTATGGGCCTCATACCCAGAAACTTCCATGTTGTATTATGTTTTGTGCACAACATGTAGCCTACTGTAACTACAGACATATGACACATTGACAGTTTTCAAATTTTCACCATATTTCATAGGTTATAACACATTTTACACAGCGTGACGGACGTACAGTGACAGACATACAGAAAAAATGTACGTCTGTCACATGGTTTTGCTAATTAGTGTAATTAATGGTAGGCTTCCAATTTGCAGTACCGGTATGCTTTATAACAGCGTTTTGGTAATTTCTTTGTACCTGGTTAGAAAAGGAAATAAACAAATGTTATTTTCTTGTGACGGACGTACATCCATATTTTCATTATTTTTAAATATTTAAATAAAAATACGACGATAATTACAAAAAGTAAAAAAACACCAAATTACACAATACATACTAATTATTTATTTTAATGAAAAGTGAATCAGATTCTGATATTTTGCAAGGGAAAAAATTGGAAATTAAAATTATAACTACATTTTCTTTAGTATTTCAAAATATTAATTAATTGTATTGAATTCCAATTATTTTTAATGTGGTTAGTGAATTCTTAATTTTTTTTATTTCACAAACATATAACTCATTAGCTTCAAAATGATGTATCAGACATACACATTTGATGTATTTTAATTTTTTACCATTTGGTTTACTAATTTACGGAATTGCCCTTTTGAGGAAGGTGATGTCAGTTGAATGATTTAAATCTGGTTTAAAAATCTTTTTAAATTGTAAATTCAAATATCTTGCAGATGATAATTATATTTTTGTAATAATCAATGTTAATTAATTATCGGATTATAATGCAATTGATTGATTTTTATTATGCTTAAATTTGAATAATTGTAATTTTTTATATTGTTAATATTAATAATTGTATTTTCTATATTGTCCGATTGCCTTCCATTTTACTATTATTTTTGTAATAATATATTTTTGTAATACTGTATTCTTATTATTGTAAATAGAGTAAATTAATTGAATTGTTGTTGTCAACTGAAATTATTCCATTTGGCGTTTTTGGTGTTTTGACTGATAATATTGTAAATATTTTTCTTGAATTTGTATTGCACACTGTTGTGGTTTAAATTTGATGATTGTATGCGCTCTGGGGCCGGCATGCTGGCGTAAAGCGCTTTATAAATGTCACTTATTATTATTATTACGTTATTTAAACACATAATAGTCCCAAACTCAAGAAAGAAAATTTAAGATAGATCGTTTTACCTAAAAGAAGGGCCTCAATATGTAATGATGGTGAAAGAATGTGTTTGTAATAAATAAAGCCATAATGAAAATGCTTATCTTTTGCCTTCTAAGTTATTTAAACACATAATAGTCCCAAACTCAACGAAGATAATTTAAGATAAATCGTTTTACCTAAAAGAAGGGTCTCAATGTGTAATGATGGTAAAAGAATATGTTTGTAATATATAAAGCCATAATGAAAATGCTTATAGTCAGTTTTAAAAAAAACCGAGTGAGGCCATATATAACATAAGCGCATTTCTTGTTGAGGTAGGCCAATTTCCTCTATAAATTGCACATTTTAGGGAGTTTTAATCAATTCCGACGAAATTAGAATTAAATACAAAAATATTTCGCATTTGTTAAGGGTAAAGCTTGTGCTTGCCCTCCTTTGCCTTCTAAGTTATTTAAACGCATAATAGGCCCAACTCCAATAGAAAGAACAATTAAGACAGATCGTTTTACCTAAAAGAAGGGCCTTAATGTGTATTGATAGTGAAGGAATGTGTTTTTAATAAATGAAAACATGATGAAAATGCTTATATTTATAAGTTTAAAACACACGTGTGCGGCCTATATTATAAACAAGATAAGCCCTATGTCGTATTGTTTTCTATATGGGGTGGGGGTGGTGGGAATGGTGGGGTATCACACCAGGTCATAAATTTCTAACCGGGAAAATTATTACCTTTGCCCCCCTGACCCAAGACCCCTTTTATTTGTTACTGAAAACTACCATGCTAGATAGTCAAAATCGACTCAATACAACCTGATATTCCTCAAATGTGCTGGGCTTCAAGGGGCCTTCGCCCCTTCCACCCCTACCAGCGGCTCTGCCCCTCGACCCCGCGGGGCTCCCACCCCCAGCCTAAGGCTGCTCGCTTCACTCGCAGATTTCCCCCACCACACCTTTTTGGCAGGCTGGATCCGCCCTTGCCCTCGGTGCTTCGTACCTTAGCTGGTCGTCCATCTTTACTTTGGCGCCCCCACCCTCTTTTGCTAAATCCTGTATCCGCCCCTACGTTATAATCGCACGTTGTTAAACATGTTCAGTACTTGACTGACGACGGTAAAGCCGATTGGAAGTCACGTGTAGCTCCCTTGGTACATGCTTATAGCTACCACTAACAGATCTACAGGATATTCCCCATATTTTCTTATGTATGGTCGCCATCCTAGACACTCTATTGATATTATTTAGGTTTAGACAAGCAACATAGTGGTCCGTCTACCACAATTAGGCCTACTTACGCGAGCAATATGTAAACCCGCTTGGAAAATGCATATAAGCGAGCAGCAGTGCAAGCAACCAAATCCACCGACGCGAACAAAGAAGCGTATGAAAGGAGGGGCGCGATTCTGCACTTCCAGACCAGGAGCCCAGGGGTGTCAACATAGCTGGAAAGTTAACCAATTTTTGTGTATATAGTAATGTTCCATGTGCCTGTCTATGTAGGAAAATGGGCATCTGCCGGTCCCATGATGGTGGGTGTGGTCAGGAGGGGCATAAAAAGGGCCCCAAAAATTGAGCTAGATCAACTTGAAAATTAACCCAATGAAACCTATCAGAATATATTCGGCATAGTTTAAGATATCATGAATGGTCAATTCTAGATATTTCCAATGG
>NW_022740900.1:37691-45488 GCF_011630105.1 Anneissia japonica
ATCAGGAATGGTCACCGCCAGACATTTTTAATGGTGGGGTATACCTGCCAGACACCCCCCAAATACCCCGATAAAGACCTACTAGAAAATGTTCGGCATATTACCAGGTATCAGGAATGGCCACTGCAAGACATTTTTAATGGTGGGGTGTACCTGCCAGACACCCCTTTATACCCTGCCCTCTCCCCCCCCCCCCCCACTACCCCAAAAAAAACCATAGATCAGCTTGTTAGTTAACACGATCAAACCAATTGCAAAAAAAATGGGCATAGCACCAGGTATCACGAATGGTCACTGCCGGACATTTTTGGTAGTGTGTGCCAGACATCCATATATATCTCCCCCCACCCCACTCCAAAATAAAAAAGGAAAAAATGATCAAGGTTATCTAGTGAGTTAACCTGATGAATGTTACATGACATGATATGTTACATGTAACATGAGTGACTACAATGACAATCAAACATTTGTGGCGGACTTAACCCGATGAAACATATTGGAAAATGTTTACTATAGTACCAGTGGCCACTGCCGAACATTTATCGTGGTGAGGTGTTACGTTACGGCTCAAAATAACTAACAGAAAAGAGATCACAACTTTTGTGTATTTACAAAATATATATAATTTATTTACAATGCGATTATAATACGGTAATTAAACAAAGATAGAAATTAAACATATAAATGAGCTTATAGGACGGTGGTGGTTAGAACCTGAAGCAGCAACTTAAACTTTACTTACAGATCAGAGAGGAACGGAAGCCGGACAAAAATAACATGGTTCTATGTAATAAAGATGTCTTGAGTTGTCTGCACTGGATCCCTAATTACAACTGAATTACGTTGGGTAGTAAGACCTTTTAAGATGGGCGTGACACTTTGCATATTAAGGGTCCTATCCAATCAGGGCACCAATTTCAACAAGTTTATCAAACTAATCCACCAATTAAAAGCTATAGTAAAGTGTCCGATAAACATATACTTAATTAAAGTAATAAATAAGTGGTTTGGACCAATTGAAAGTAAATGTCCAGGATGCGAAACCACATTCTGATCTTGGAGGTACCAAACTCAGTTCATTTACCTTGCGTTAATTGAATACTGACCACGGGTAAAGGAACTTGTAGGTCATAGGACAATAGCATACTGTAGGATAATAATATTTATGAGCTTTACAAAGTAAAACAAATTAAAATAAGGAAACTGTACTTTCCTAGAAAATGTTGAGTAAAACTTAAGGTCATAAAAATGCTAACTACAAAATATTATATTATATATAATTATATAAAGAAGTTAATTAAAAATAGGCAAGGATGTAACAGGGTATACTCACCATTATTCCCACCACCAGAATTGACCTAGATTAGGTAATGAGTTTAACCTGATAAAACTTACTGTAAAACTTCATTGTAGTCCAAGTTATTATGAATGACCACCGACAGACAATTCTGATGGTGGGGTGTGTCTGCCAGACACCCCTTTATTCCCCGCCCCAAAAGTTGACCTATATTATTTAGTAAGGTAACGTGATGAAAGTAACTGTGAAATGTTCGGCATTGTGGCTGGCAAAAATTAGAAAACCCCTAGTCTTTTACAGCCCGACACTGATCACCTGTAAAAATTAGTAATATTAAAACTGAGAATCAAATGCCATAAAAGCACTGCATGAAGGTTTTTGGAAACACTTTAAACATCAAAGCTAGGTTTCGGCCCTCTGTGTTAAATCTAAAAATTCACTTTGCCCCTCCGATTGATTTTTATGCCCACCCCTACTCTAAATAAGAGTGGATTATACTACAAGGATGGAAGTATGGGTTAATTAATAAGGGTGGGTGGAGAACCATGAAATTAGGTTTAGACTGGATGCAAGACTTCAAGGCTGGGTGACTCCACCTCCTCTCCCTCCCCCATAACTACATCCCTGAATTTTCAAAATGTATCATACAATACTATATAATCTTTTATTATTTTAGTAGTCAATATTACAACACCTTAACAATGAGATTCTATACAAGATTGAAAATTTATGAATGCCAAATATTTAGTACGAGTAGATTTCCCGTACAATTACAAATTGTAATGGTACTGGGTTTAGTTTACAGGAGTTCGTGCTTCAAACAGGTTATTCCATTTGTAGAAGTCTTTTGATAAAGAAAGTGTTCCTTTTTAGGAAGAGCTGCCTAGGTTAAAACTCACTCGGGCTATATATAGCTTGAATTGTTAATCTTAATGTAAGGAATACTACAGTAACTTCACGTTTAATTTTAATTACAAGTTGAATTATATAAAATTCAAATAAAATGTCGTAAGTATAAGATGTGTATAAGAGACAGGGTGAAAGAATGTGTTTGTAATAAATAAAGCCATAATGAAAATGCTTTGGGGCTATATAAATATTTGTTATGTACAATTATTAGTAGTATCATATACTAATTTGATTAAAGACCAAAGTTTGTGACGATTTACCATCCATAATCGTGCACAGTTGAATATATCGCAGCACCATTCTTTTAGGTCTCTTAACATTCTTAAAGACATTTTTTTAGTTCAATATCCATTAAAATATCGTAAAGAAAAATTTTACACGAATCTACAAAATTTTGGACGAGGACTAGTCACACAACAAAAGCAACACATGTGAGAATTCTTTGTTATTACAATACAGTGGAAGGAGCAGAGTAATATTCAGTATTTAGGTAAGTAGAACGAACCACTTCAGTGAGTAAATTGATGCACATTATCTAGTGAGTTAACCTGATAAAAGTTACTGTAAGATGTTCGGCATTGACCCAGGTATCATGAATGGCCGCTGCCAGACATTTTTGGTTGTAGGATGTACCCACCACACATCGCCTTAATATCCCCTGGGCCCTCCCCCTTTAATATCATTCCACCTCAATAGAGCTAGATTATCTCACGTGTTACAGTAATTTCATGGCTCTTCACCAACCCTTATTAACTCACACTTCCATCCTTAAAATCCACTCATATTATTTAGAGTAGGGGTGTGCATAAAAATCAATTGGAGGGCCAAAGTGAATTTTCGATTTAACACAGAGGGACGAAAACTAGCTTTGATGTTTCAAGTGTGCTTCCAAAAACCTTCATGCAGTGCTTTTATGCCATTTGATTGTCAGTTTTAATATTACTTTTTACAGGTGATCAGTGTCGGGCCGTAAAAGACTAAATGTTTTTTATCACTTTGTCCACCACAATGCCGAACATTTCACAGTTACTTTCATCACGTTAACTTACTAGATAATCTAGGTCAATTTTTGGGGCGGGGAATAAGGTGATGTCTGGCAAACACACCCCACCATTAGAATTGTCTGGCGGTGGCCATTCATAATAACTTGGACTACGATGAACATTCTACAGTAAGTTTCATCAGGTTAACTCATTACCTAATCTAGGTCAATTTTGGTGGTGGGGAATAAGGAGATGTCTGGTGGGTACACCCCACCACGAAAAAATGTTCGACAGTGGCCACTGGTACTATGCTAAACAATATGTTTCATCGGGTTAACTCCGCCACAAATGTTTGATTGTCGTTGTGGTAACACATGGGTTGGGAGGGGGAAGTGTATAAGGGGATGTCTGGCAGATACACCACACTATCAAAAATGTCTGGCAGTGGCCATTTGTGATACCTGGTGCTATGCCCATTTTTGCAATGGGTTTCATAAACTGATCTATGTTATATGTGTCTGCCAGACACTAAAAATGTCTGGCAGTGGCCACTCATAATACCTGGCACTATACCAAACAATTCCCAGTAGGTTACATTAGGTTAACTCACAAGCTGATCTAGGGTCGATTTTCGCGGCGGGGTATAAAGGGGTGTCTGGCAGGTACACCCCACAATAAAAAATGTCTGGTAGTGGCTATTCCTAATACCTGGTACTATGACGAACATTTTCCAGTAGGTTTTATCGGGTAACTCAC
Organism: Anneissia japonica; assembly: GCF_011630105.1. NCBI lineage: Eukaryota > Metazoa > Echinodermata > Crinoidea > Comatulida > Comatulidae > Anneissia > Anneissia japonica. Next base: position 41,637 of record NW_022740900.1, read on the forward strand.
AAGCTGTTCTACGTCAATTTCCGGGGCGGGCTATAAGGGGTTCTGGCAGGTACACCCCACCATTAAAAATGTCTTGCAGTGGCCATTCCTGATACCTGGTACTATGCCGAACATTTTCTAGTAGGTTTTATCGGGTTAACTCACAAGCTGATCTAGGTCAGTTTTTTAGGCGGGGTATTTGTGGGTGTCTGGCAGGTATACCCCACCATTAAAAATGTCTGGTGGTGACCATTCCTGATACCTGGTACTATGCCCAACATTTTACAGTAGGTTTCATCGGGTTAACTCACAAGCTGATCTAGCTTAATTTTGGGGTACCGATATTTTGCTTCTGGCAGCTACCCCCCACCATTGGAAATGTCTGGAATTGACCATTCATGGTATCTTGAACTATGCCAAATATATTCTGATAGGTTTCATTGGGTTAATTGACAAGTTGGTCTAGCTCAATTTTTGGGGCCCTTTTTATGCCCCTCCACAATAGGACCGGCAGATGCCCATTTTCCTACATAGACAGGCACATAGAACATTACTATACACACAAAAATCGGTTAACTCTCCAGCTATGCTGACACCACTGGGCTCCTGCTCTATTTAAGTTAATGATAGAGTTTTAGTTAGGACACTAGGATTTAAGGGTGCACATTGAACTTTCTGATAGGTGGGATTGAACGACGTAAGTAGTAAAGCGCGTAAGTCCCGACATACCCGTGTATGTTCCTGATATTATAAAAATGCCCTGAGCGGACTTTTCACAGAAATCCCCTGTTACCGATTCCTTCTCTCCCCCATTGACGATAACCAGACACCCCGAGCCGACGTTGCCGAACACGCGATTCTGATAAACCGAGTGCATTGGGTTTAGCAATCGTCCAAAGCCAGTCTCTCAACCTGTTCCCTCGTCCAACACCCCTGTTCCCTGCACCCCGTCGCCAAGTTAATCCCTACACCAAGACAATCCTCTCCAAATTCCCCCTGCCACCCCCCTTGCATCCGACCCGAGTGATACTCCACCTACTCCCATACCACGCCCAAGAAGAACGACAAGGATGTTCAATATGATTGTCTGAAAGTAGTTCGAATTCTTGAAATTATACTAATTTGTTCTTTAAACTTTTAGAAGATTCGTCTAAAGAAGCAGAACGGAATGCATCTCTTAGACAAATGATTTTACAAACGTTTGCTTAAATTGCTATTGTTAAATGATGTTTCTAAAGGATTTTTTAGAATTTTCATCTGTTTTAAGAAATTGGTGTTAAGTGATTGTTTCAATCGACAGATATTGTTTGTAATTTGACAACAAGTTTTCCGTTATATGATGTATTTTTTTACTTGATTTGATATTTTACTTTAATTTTGATGCTCCCCATTTTGAATTTTGTTTATGCTTTGTCTTACGACATTCGTTAAAGCAGGGGAGGATGTAGTAGGGTGTATTTTTGTATTTTTTTTTTTATATATAGTTAATCTAAGTACCTTTATTGTATATTTTTTATTATATTAATCCACTATCTTGTATCCAAAGATACTATACAATGCAAATTACTGTTCTAGTCTCTAGGTAAATGACCCATGAAAACTCCATTTCCAGTTAAAATTGAAAATTTTTTTAAATGCTGGCGCGGAGCCAAAAATTTCACTGTGGGGTTATCTCAGGTAGAACCCCCAACATGCAAAATATTGGGCGATTTGAATGGGGTCGGGCAAAAAAGTGTGTATATAGGAATGTATAAGCTATTTTGAGAGAGTAGCCTACACATTATGTATCAGATATAGAGCTGAGAGAGGGGGAGTTACACCTGCTGTAGAAATATATATACCAGATACATATCAGTTGGAAACATAGCTGCTATAGAGCTGCAGATGTCATTCATTGTAGCAGAGATATATGAAATACATGTATCAGTTATATAAAACATAGACACCTAGGCCTATATGATCCTTTACTTTTTCCACGTTAATTTCCTACTGTAACAGACTAAATCAACCAAGAAGTTGCTTGTTTGCAACCTTTCTGTCATCGATGAACTATTATTGACTATGGCATATCAGAACTGCCTTTGCGGAAAAAAATTGTTTTTCTTCTAAATCAAATTAACGTTAATCTTTAAAATTTAAGATGGAAACCCCATATTCAATATTTATGCAACAAAATATCTAAGACCATCTGTAAAGTAAAGTCTATATAAAGCCCATCTTGCCACACCTCCAATATGGAAACGTTATATGGGGAAATTACTACACAACACTATTATTGAGACACTACATAAGTTACAAAAATTAGCAGTTAGACTAATAACAAATTCACCCCGCGATACTATATCACGTCCATTATTTAAACAATTTAATATGCTTAGGCCTACAATTTTTTTTTATAAAAATAGGGTACAGGCAGTAAGTTTTATGTCTAAATATCTTACCCCCTCCCTTATGCGAAATCCTTGATGGCAATACAAAAAGTAAACCTGCAAAAACCCTAAGAAATTAAAACAAAATGTATACCCTTTTCAAGACTGACATCCAATCACAGATCTATTTTTATTGACGAAATATCTGGAATGAGCTATATGACAGTCTTAAAACAAATTCGCTAAATCGGTAAAAAATAAATTAAAAGAGATGACATTAGATACTTTTAATATTAAGGAAAACTTTTCTTACATTGTTTCATTAAAAAAAAATATCTTTTTTAATAACTTTATATCTTGAGACTCGTCCTTGATCGCTGTCATCTTCCAGGGCACTGGGCAGTCCTACACTATCAGGGATGTCTTCGTGTCTGAGGGGCACGGTATTATTACTGTTGTATGATGATCACTGGGGTAATTCCCCTTCCGGGGGGTGCCGGAAGTTGTGGGCGATCCCAAATTTAATAATGCAAATTTGTTGTGTTTCCATGTACAGTATTCTCTGTTTGTATGTTTGGTATTCAAACTGACAAGCGACGCTTCTTTTGATGCCTATGTTAACACTTTGCAATATGTAATTTGTTGTGAAATATCTTAATAAATGTTTATGCCGAAAAACAATTATGTTTAGTAGATTTAGTTATGCGGATATTGTTAGATTTTTTTAGTTAAAGGGCAGCTTATTAAGTTAATTCCAAGCATTAACGGCATTAAGATCATTTTGCAAACATACCACATCGCTGTGGGACCTTGGCTCTCTAAATAATAATATTGTTGGTATATTGGACAACAGCGGAGGATATATTGACCAGGTCAAACACATATTAAACAAGACATGGCCCAGCACCAAACTCTGTGGACTCCATACAGGCGCAATATTGGTCATATCAACACATAAAAAAAACAAACAGAGGTATATATCATTACATTAGCCATAGCTAAAAAAAACTCAACCTGCATTGGTAAAGCACCCCAAAAGCAAATTATAGCACCGTTATATGCTATAGCAGATTGTCTGATAATTATGCTACTTATTAATATTGATATTGATCTGATGTAGCTGGTTGTAGCAGTTTCAAGTCCTAAATATCACCATTATAGCATTGATATTTAAAAATATGGCACTTTAACTGATACTTGCTTTGCAATATGTTTATGTAACTGCTACCGTATATAATTGAATGAACAGAAACTACGATAACTATTCAATAACAGGACCACATATCCCACAACGATGTAGTTTGTTTAGCAAGATATTATGTGAGATTCGGTCAAAAGCCTTACTAAAGTCAAGAAACTGAGCATCGATAGTGGGTGGGCACCGTGCATCCAGGATAGATGACCAGTAATGGTAGACAGAATTAAGTTAACGCTGTTGTTTTTGATTTGCTAGCAGTGACACCATGTTGGGAAGGAGACAAGAAACCATATACCTAAATGCTTA
>NW_022740901.1:0-854 GCF_011630105.1 Anneissia japonica
ATTGACGTATCTAAAGGTCAAAAGGTGGTTGACCTCTGTAGAAAAATGCAAATTTTTTCCCAAAAGCCATAGCAGATATTCTTTATGACAATATAATGGAAATATATACGGTATAGTGGTAACAGTTATGTTAAAAGTTTCCCATACAAATAAAATAAACAAGCGGTACTAGATAAAGACAACTTGGTTTCTTGCTTCAAACAAAGTATCCATTCGAAGAAGTCTTATAAAGATAATCCTATCCAAGTGAACATAAAATGGTCGGTGACCACGACATACATTCGACTTTAGATTGATAAATATTGGAATATGTTAAATACAACCACGATATATGCATAGGCCTAGGTCTAGATTCCACTTAGAATATGTAATTATATATTAAATGATATATAGAAATGATATATTTATATACTGTATATATATTATATATATATTAATTAAAGATATAGTATAATTGCAATTTAAAAAATGAGATATCAAAGAAACCTGCTTATGAAAATCTGAAGTGTTAGAAGAAATATATTTAATGCGGAGGCATTGGCTAAATAATATAGACCTATTTAGGCCGATTGGGTGAAAGCTACGGAAATCCTAATAATGGTTTTGTTCACCATTGCGTTCACCATTATTATGCGCTCTATAGTATTTAGTCAATGCCTCCGCATTACTGTAAACGTATTTCTTCTAACCATTTAGATTTTGTGTTTAACATGATATAAATTGCAATTATTTTATATCTTTAATTAAATATTAATTTAAAAAAAAAACTAAACTAAGGGGTAAAAATATAATGAAGGACTCTACCTTAGAGAATATAGTATAGAAGATCCAAATAATATTTCGTTAATTGCCTA
>NW_022740902.1:0-1047 GCF_011630105.1 Anneissia japonica
TGCAATTCTAGGGTATCTAGAGGTGCTATAGTCATCTTTTGCGACTCCAAGATTAGAATGCAGAATATGTCCTTGATTAGACCTTGCGACGCCCGTAAGAGGAGGGGTGCCAAAGGGAGAGGAGCATAGCTCCCGTCGGGAAGAAAATAAATTTGTCCAGGAGGAACACTGCTTTGAAAAAGCATTTTTACTATCTGAAAGTGCAAATTGCGAGCGTCTAGAGGGGCCTATTCTTAAAATTTGCTCACTTCAGCCCAACTATGGTGGGCCTGAGATAACGGACTTGGTATAATTATGTTCACCATTCTATTGTAAAAGGTGTTGACAATTATACATATGGCACAATGTACAGTGATTTGCTACTAACAATCATTGGCCTATGTAGCATATAGAACCTATTAAATCAAAAATGTCCAGAGACATTTAAAACGGGCGGGAGACACTAACATCCGCTTAACATTTATAGCATCTAGTCTACTGGATACATTTGGTGAGATTATGAATCAATATCCTTTGCTATCTGTGACAAAAAAAAATGTTGAAGTAACTGAATCATCATCATCATAATCATAATCATCATCATCATCATATTATCATTATTAGTTTGTAAGTAAAAGTAATTTAGGATCATCAAGCTTTGTCGAGATCGTACTGTTGCTGCAAAAATAGTGTTTCTTAGGCCTATATCTCACAAAATAATAATGTAATAACTGTCGCTCTTTGTAAAAAAGTCTGCCGCACTTTGTAATAACTGAGTTGTCGCACATTGTAAAAACTGTCTGTCGCACTTTGTTATAAAGTAATCTGTCGCACTTTGTAATAAACTCTGTCGCATTTTGTAATAATACGCGATCCATGTTATCATCTATAAATTTTTGATAAATTCATTTTTTTTCTCTGGGATCGAATTTGATTTGTTCACCCTGTTTTGTATTGTATCATCTTTACATCGATAGAACTGCTCCAACCCTAGTAGACCCCACCCTGGATCTAATGGGATTGGAGGGTGTCGGGTCCAAATCCAGAAGGGGTCCAATTTTATATTTC
>NW_022740903.1:0-1856 GCF_011630105.1 Anneissia japonica
TGTCCATAATTCGGTAGTACCGGTCATTTCTCCATTTTTTCCCTTCTGTGATCACCTACAATAAGCAAACGAATAAATAATGTGCAAGTAATTATATATTGAATATTTTGTATTACTACTACTAAGATACATCAATTGAATTTTGAATATGGTTCTCTCTCTTCTTAAATCCTTTCCGAGCCACTGGGGCTCATAGGGCTGGAGCTTATCTCCAGTTTCTGTAGTGTGAAGCGGATGAGAGTTGTACTCCCCCTGGACGGGACACTAGTCCGTCGCAGGTTAGTCCCAGCAGTTTGCTGGTACCCATTGATACAGCTGGGTGGACTGAAGCCATAATGGGACTTTACATACAGTATATAAATTGTTATTTTTAAGACCAAAGTTCTCTCATCACATTGAATAGTATAGAAAGCAGAATAGGAATATGGAACCATATGTAACATCTTATTGAATCCGTACAAAACGATCTACGTTGATTGGAGCTTAACCATTGTTATTTTCTGCTTTCTAGTTTCTTTCTTTTTCGTCAATATTTGATGTTTGGGTATAAGAATTAACACATACAGTAGGCATATAACGATGTCATTTTTAAGGATTCAGGGGAAAAAATATGGTAAAAAAAGAAAAATAAACGATTCCATATACGTTGACATTGAATATTATAGAGACATAAAATTGATTCAAAGCGAATATTTCGGACACGCCTGTGTGCTTCCTCAGCGTTACACGTATGACTGAGAAATACAGAGCAACTCAAATAAAAATTGTAAGAAATTAAGCAAGATAAATCCTAAGATACCGGTAATAGGCACGCAATTAGTAACTGAGAAGTGATTAACTAATAAGTTGACGGCAACATTTATGAATAAGCAAGATGTAGGCAATGTAAGATTCAGAATGCAATCAGCAATTGAAATAGAGACTGTGTCAATATAGACGTAGAAACTATAATAATTGATATTATAATGCTTATATAAGTAAAAATATAATAATAATTATTGTATTATAATTATTAATATTATAACTGTTATTATTGTTATTATTATTATTGTTATTGTTAATAATATATTATTATTACTATTATTATTATTATTATTATTATTATTATTATTAGAGTGATATTAAAAGGAAGGCCAAATATATTTCATTTAGTGAAAGAATAACCACTTTTGAAACCTAGGTCTTCGTTAGTACCAATTTTGTGTGTGACCTAATTAGTTGTTTTTAGTCTTTAGATAGATATAAATTAACATTTAGGTTGTGTGGAAAAGTGTATCGGTTTCTCTTCATAGTGTTTTGAAATCTGTAATATATGCGAAACATGTAATTAGAAATGTGATATACTGACCATGCATACGGCAGCGACGGAACTCGAGTTTAGGCCTACGATACGCAAGAAAGGGCGCCGCTAATCAACAAATCAACATGCAAAATATCTGTACTTAGCATATTTTTCTTCCATATAACCCGTTACCGCTAATCGTATAACAGTTTTCTTATACCTTGCTTGACGACGGCCAGAATGCTAAAAGGAGAACCTGAATCTGAAATGCCTTTGTTGTAAGCCATTAAGGTTATGATATAGTAGGCCAATATAGTTTAATCCCACCATGGAGGTATAATATTTTTATACCTCCATGATTCAACTAAGTTTTCAATGAATACTGATTTGTCTTGTCCCTGCCAATGTAATCTACGCATACTGTACTATATATATATATATATATATCTGTCTCTTATACACATCTAGATGTGTATAAGAGACAGCTCTCTTCTTAAATCCTTTCCGAGCCACTGGGGCTCATAGGGCTGGAGCTTATCTCCAGTTTCTGTAGTGTGAAGCGGATGAGAGTTGT
>NW_022740903.1:2286-4853 GCF_011630105.1 Anneissia japonica
TTATAAGGTATGTATGTATGTATGTATATATATATATATATATATATATATATATATATGATACATATATATATATTATATATATATACAATATAATATATATGATTTTAAAAAATGATTTTAAATCATTTTTTAAATTAACTATTTCTGCAAATTGTGATTCTGCTTCCGTGAAATTGCTAACTAAAATATTTTAGTATTAAAATGCATATGATTTATGTTGATTTATTGATTCAAAAACATTGCTATTTTGCAACAACATAATAAGAGATAAAAAATAAAAAAAATATGGATTCTTTTTATCATTAATAATAATAATTATAATAATAGTAATAGATAATAATAATACTAATAATAATAATAAATACTAATACTACTACTACTAATAATAATAATAATTTGAACCCAAATGTGTATACAAAGTTATGTTGGCCTATTCAGAGAGCAATGAAAGGTCAGCCGAGTTACACTGAAACATGTGATGATTGTATTTTGGTTAAACATTGAAAAACATCAGTTGTAATAATGTATATATTATTTTTCATATCCATACAATACAGTTATCAAACAAATTATAATAACATATATGATAAGTACGGTAAGTATTGCATACTCCAAGTAGGCCTACCGTATATTATAGGACTACATATACTCCAAGTATTCTTATTAGTAGACTATCTATATACAAATCGATTAAATACAGTATGCCTCCCAAACCCCTATATTGTCATGTTTTTCGGGGGTTCCACCCCCTCCACCCCCACCCCCTAAATCGTACCTTGCACCTCACTTCCGTACCCCCAACCCCTAGATTTCAGACGCTGGCGCCACCATTGTTTATAAAAACACTGAGCCTCAAATCGCTCAAAATTTAAGAAATAAATAACAACAAATTGATTTCGAGTTAAAATGTCAAATGAAGATTTTATTTTTTTTTCTTTTAAATAGAAAACCAACCTTTTTTGCAGTAGATGTTACTATGTTATACCGTCTATAATACATTAAAGTAATAGTTATACTGACGGTAGAATAATGTTCTATGTTTGGAAAATGCGTAAATATAAGAACAAAATATATACATTTTCAGCCTGAAATTGGCCAAAAGATTAAAACACTGAGCATGGGCAAAATTTGACTGGTTCTTACAAAAAAAAAAAAGAAAAAAAAAGGAAAGTGTACAAAAGGTACATAGTAATAGAAATAGGCTTACTAACCATACGGGAAAGTGCAATTAAAGTATGTTATTAAAGTATAATTATTTTAATATTACCCAATATCACCAAAATACAAAAACCTCTAGAAATATCGTTAGGCCATTATATGTTTCTGTGTTTTGGTTTTTCTTTAATATATTACCTGATTTTACATTCATGTTATTTATTCACTTCGCCAATAAAAAATAAAAATTGATACATACATACAGTTGGTGAAGATAAAATGGAAATGATTTGTGGCTATTACTAAATCACAATTAGGCCTATGTAAATATTAAACACAAGTTTTAATCACATGATACTTTTATATACCCTAATTATAAAATTTATGTCTTTTGTAATGTTTAAACCTAGATGTACCGTTCTTATCCAAAGTTTTAATTTTTTAATGCCGGTTTTTAAATCGTCCTTGAGAGTTGTTTTTACTCTTATTCTTTTTTTTAATTGATGAATTTTTGTATTGAAATGCGGCTATGAGCAAATGTGTTTTTTTTGAATATATGGCGCCATATAAATGCTTTTATTATTATTATTATTATTATTATTATTATTATTATTATTATTATTATTATTATTATTACCATTATTATTATTATTATTATTATTATTATTATTATTATTGCTTCCTAATATTATCAATATCCTTTCTAAGGTATCATTAATATTGTTCCTTAATTCTTAATATCTAATATCGTTTCTTAATATTATTATATTATTTCTCAGTATTATTAATATTATTCAACTTCAACTGCATATCCTTTTACGTTAAGTAGGCCTACCAGCACAGCAGAGACAAAAGTGACAGTTGTAATATCATAATATGTTCATCATAAGCCTATATCATTTTGTGATCCTTGTCAAATTAGTAACATTATGATAACTTAATTAAGACATGCCTGATAACTTAGCCCATGTTTAGAGCACCTCCATACTCAGAGAAGAGTCACAATCCTTTGAGATATTGCTAGTGTTATTCTTTGAATTGTAGTCAAATCTTTTAGCCTGGTTGTAAAACTGCTGAAATGAATTTTATCGGGAAAAAAGTAAAGGAAAATTAATTTTTGGTTTTTCTGAATCAACATACCCTCTAGTGTCTCAGAAAAAAAATTCCCATGCCTAGGGCTTGGGCAATTTTTTTTACAGCACTTTGAAATTTTGGCCTAAAATATCCTATTTTAAACTATTTAAAATGGGGGTAGGGGAAATAACTTTATGTTTTTGGTCACTTTTACATATACTGTGGATATGAAATGTATCAAAAACTTGGCTATGTAGTTACTCATCACTGTCATTAAAAAAATTTGATCGGAATGATGACGTCATCATGATAAATTCCAAGATGGCGTCCATTAT
>NW_022740903.1:4946-7653 GCF_011630105.1 Anneissia japonica
AAGTTAACCCAACGAAAAAACGAAATAGTGAAATTTTGCTTTAAAATACCAATTTTTGGATCGAGGTATGGGAAACATGTTTATGTTTTTAGTTACTTTTAGGGGTTTTTTTTTCTATAATTGTAAAAACTGACAGGACCTTAGTTAAATACTTACCCATTATAGTCGTTCAGTGGTGGCCCCAGGGGGTCTGATAGGGTGGGTCCAAACACAGAGACAACTAGACCCTCGGTCAGAGTCCCGGAATAAAAATCTCTGGGCTTATGGGAGAGTTTTTTTAAGCTTGGTATGGCCCAAAATTTTGCTTTTAAGCCAAAATATTAGGGATTGGCAACCAAATTAATTTTTTATGGATAAGCAAATCATTATTTGTGGTGTGGCAACCTCGTCGTGGCATCGTACAATGGGAGTCTATGCCTGTCTGATGGGAATTCCCCACCTCCCAAGCAAATTTGGAATGGTGACGTCAACACACCAAATTCCAAGACTACTACAAACAAAATTAAAGGAAATGTTTACCTATTTAAATTTAATCTTTCTACACTACATTTTTCATCATCATCATTATTATACTATTATGTTGTTACTTTATAATATTATTAATATAGTACTCTATATAATTATTCTTATGCGTTTCAAAAAAAATTAGAGTTTATAATTCACATTAATATTAGCGTTAGTATTGTTATTCTTACTACACTGATGTCATTATTATTATCATCATCATCATCATCTTCCTCATTGTCATCCCCATCCTCATTATAATCCCCATTATAAGGATGTTGATCATGAGGAGAAGAAAGATGATTAGGATGATGGTGAGGAAGAAGATGATGGTGATTATGATTGATGATAATGGTTGTTGATGATAATGACTGTGATGATGGTGATGAGAATGATAGAAAATGATTGATGAGAATGATGATGATGATGATGATGATGATGATGATGATGATGATGATGATGATGATGAGAATCATCCCTCTCATCCTCATCTTCATTCTCGTCATCCTCCTCCTCATCATCATCCTCGTGATGATGATGGTGACTGATGATGAAAAGGGTAATGATGAAAATGATGATGGTAATGTTGATGCAGATGACAGTAATCAGGAAGATGATGAGGATGACGATAATAATGAGGGTGATGGTAATGATGATTATGATTATGGTGATGAAGATAAGAATGATGATGAGGAGGATGAGGATGATGCAGTTGATGAGGAGAAGGAAGATGATGATTGATGATGGATGATGATGATAATAAGGAAAATTAGGATGATGAGTTTGATGATAATGAAGATAAGGATGATGATGATTATGATTGATGAGGATGATCGTGATAATGATGAGGATAATTGATAAGAATGATGTTGATGAAGTTAATGATGAAGAATGAGAAACATCCACTCTGCCCCTCATTCTCATTTTCATTCTTGTCGTTCTCCTCTTCATCATCATTCTCATGATGAGGATGATGATTGATAATGATGATTAATAAGGATGATGATGATGTGGTTGATGATGATGAGGACAAGGATGATGATGGATGATGATGATAATGAGGACTATGATGATGAATGATGAATGATTGATGATGATAAGGAGGATAAGAATGAGGTTGATGATGATGAGGATAAAGATGATGATGGATGAGGATGATTAGTAGGTTGTGGTGATGGTGATGATGATAACGATGATTGTTGAGAATGGTGATGAGGGTTACAATGATGGATGAGGATCAATGACATAGCAAGGATTTTCAAACGGTGTGGGACAATATCAGGGTGGACCCACTTTACGTGTAAATTTAAACAATGTGGACTGGACCCATTTTACGCAAAAATATGAAATATCTGGACCCATATTCTTAAATTTTACCCATTTTAAGCTAAGCTAAATATGAGAAATCTGGATCCATTTTATGCATAAAATTACATAATTTGGGTCAATTTTTAAAATGTGGACCCATTAGAAAAATGATGTGGGACTTTCCCAACTGTGCCAATAGTTGGCTTCACCATTGATGATGACGAGGATGATGATGGATGAGGATGAATATGATGAGTATGATGATGAAGAAAATGAAGAAGGATGAGGAGGAGGATGAAAATTATGAGGATGATGATAACGACGATAGATGATCGATGAGGACGTGATGAAGATGAGGACGATGACGAATAGGATGAGTATGATGTGATGAGGATGATGGTGATGATTACAACGATCGATGACAGTAAGGATGATTATGATGATTAGAAAAAAATGTGAATGATGATGACGATGACGAATAGGATGAGGATGATGATGACAGATGATGATAATACTGTAATGATATCAATAGTGGTGATAAAAATATTATAAATAATATTATTATATAACAGTACTAACATTGTAATTCATTTCAATAATAAAATATAATTTTGAAATAATAAGAATATAATATAGTAATATATAATATAATAATATTAATAATGATTTCAACAATAATAAATAAGCATATACTACTATTAAAATAATAATATTTATATATATTCTATATGTGTACATTGCTTTGATGAAATTGTATATACTTTGAGAACAATAATAATAATAATAATAATAATAATAATAATAATAATTATTATTATTATTATTATTATAATCGTTTCCCCGCCAAGAGGAACGCCATCTTGGAAATTGGCATTATGATCATTTTATTCAAATT
>NW_022740903.1:8650-10295 GCF_011630105.1 Anneissia japonica
CCGCCAAAATGGCAGCCATCTTGGAATTTTTTGTGATGACGTCATCATTCAGATTAATTTTTTTTACGAGAGTGAAGAGTAACTATTTAGCCAAGTTCAAGTTACATTTGATATACATAGCATATGTATAAGTGACTAAAAACATACATTTATTTCCCCTACCCCCATCTTAATTAGTCCAAAATAGGATATTTTATGTCAAAATTTCAAAGTGCTTTAAAAAAAGTTGCCCAAGCTCTAAGAATGGGGATTTTTTTTTCTGAGACACTATATGATATACTGATTTAGAAAAACCAAAAATAAATTTTCCTTTACTTTTTTCCCGCTAATTTCCTACTGCACCCAGTCTATTTCGCGAAGGTTCAATCAGAATGTACACATTTTAGCGCCTTTATTTGAAATTAGATCTATCTAGAAATGTTGTTGCGTTAGCACATACTACGAAGGATTAACCCCACTCCAGATAGGATAGTCAAAGCATCCTTGACTACAGCATGGAAAAAATTAATAAATGAATGAGTGAATTTCTCCCTGAATTATACCGAAACTTGCATTTTGTTTCACAAAGCCTTCTTTTTTGTTTTTTTTGTTTTTTGTATTAAATTATTAATTAGCATAACTGAATTGTGTTATTCACAGGTCGATTCAATTCAAATTAATTTTTTTTTTCGGATTAGCATAAAGCAAACATAAAAAGTGGATACCGAAAGGTCCACTGATTAATCTCAGATAAGATAGTATAGGCCTAATAAATACTCCAAGAATCGAAAGGAACGCCATCCGAAATGCACGAAATGCATTTCGATAGGCCTACTTGGAGTATGTATTATACAATCATAAAAGTGTATACTATCCTAGGATTGACAATCCCAGAATTTGACAATACTCTAAAAATATTAACTACAGTGTCGAATCCTTTATTTTAGTAATGTGAGCGCGCGTTTGGGATTTTGGGTATTCCGTTTCACTCATTTTACATAACCATCATCAACTCGGCTATAGGCTTACTTACGATATTTTACCATGGAGGACAGGAATATACGTACTGAGATGTTGTTAATTATAGTTATCAACATCACAATCGTCCAAACCTATTGGTGTCATTGGGTGCCGCGTTGTTCAATATATTATTATTGTGCTTATTGTGCTCTCGTCATCATCACATGATCGTCGTCATGAAAGTCAACATGATCATCTTATCACGCCATCAGGACGTGTTTGTTGTAATTGGCCATGGGTTGAAGGGGTGGGGGGTCACCGTGCACCCCCCACAGTTAAACTTCCTGTATCATTTTTTCCTACGGGCATATAGAACAAAAAAAATCGATGTTAACAGGAATTGGAATTACGTAACTTTAACGTGCCAACAAGTTACAACACTACTATGTATTCAAATACCTATTTAGAATGAATTGACTCTAATGTGCATAAGTTATAGGCAAAGGTATATAAACCTTAGGATATCTGAATTCGGTTTTTTGTTTTGTTACACTGAAGATGTCGTACTGAATACGAAGAAACATGTCTGGTTCTATTAAATGTATTTTTGTTGCTCTTAAATTCGTCTTTATACTACTTTCTGTTCGGAAGTTTGGCTGTATTGTACATGAGTTTACACAGACCAGTACGGTCACAAAGCAAGACC
>NW_022740903.1:10890-28472 GCF_011630105.1 Anneissia japonica
GTAAATTGATAAACAAAATAAGATTGTGATAAACAAATGATTATTTTAGAACAAAAGCATGTTAGCACTTATGCTATGTGAATAATGCATGCTCTTTAGAGGCTCTGAGACCATAGTTTAGACTAGGCTTGTATCTTCTTATTGCTAAGGCTTCAGCAAATAAATTAAATTGTTAATTACTCGCGTCCGCTTGCATACCGATCATCATCATGGGGCCACTGCTTATTTGTTTGACAATGGTAGTAATTTTCTGTTTTTATAAACAATTATTTGAAAGTTTATTCATAGTATACCCACGCCCAAAAGGCACTCCTACTGCTATTTATTGGGAATTTGCAATGCCTTCTAATCATCAGGGCTGCCATTTCCAGGCCGTCTTGTTGTGGTTGTTCTTGTAAGAACAATCGCGCCTGGATACCAGCAACGTTGTGACAACTGCCGTTAGTTGGTAAAAATTCACCATTTTGAAATGGCAGTCGAAAATATGTCAAGTATTATTATTAATTACTGTATTATAAATTACGTTCGGGAGAATCGGGAAATGGATCGCGCGGTTTTTTTTTAGAGAGAGAGAGAGAGAGAGAGAGGCTAGAGGGCCGAGCGAGGAGGTATAAAAGGGGATTATGGGATAGAAACTTACATTTACATATTGACCCTAGGTTGTACACCCGAGGTTAATGGTTTTTCGAAAGCGGTGTTGTGTTGGAGTTGTGCACGAACGGGTAGACCACCCGCGGATACTTTTACCGGTAAGAAACTAGTAAAGGTTTTCCGCTTCTCGCCCGAACGCACCCTAAGAGATTGTTTGGATGTATTGTCAGCCGTCATACGATGTAGACCAATTATATGGTTAAAACCTTCACAAATCTCAATGTGTTCATGTACACTACTGTTTACATTACGAGAATGTTCAACAGCTCGAACTTTTAAGCATCCATCTGTTTTGCCTATATAACTGTCGAGGCATCCAGGACATTTGAATTTATATATTAAAGAGCTACAATACTCTTTTGGCGTCCGATCATTATTAGAAGTAAAATATGAAATTTGTTTGGTTTGCCAGAGCGTAACAAATTTAACATCCTTAGTCAGGTGTCTACTTATCTTTTTAATACATTTATGAATAATAAAGCTACCTTGCTTACCAATGAAAGGTAAGCGCATCCAAATTTTTGGCCTATTATTAACATTAATATTATCAGTTACATTATTCTGGATATTTAGATTAGAAAGAATACGATGGAAAATATACTTAGGGAAACCATTCCATGACACCAGTTTCTTAATCATTTCAACCTCTTTATCCAATGATGAACCAGGGGAACATATTCTATGTGCCCTTTACAAAAGGCTACGTATCCAAGACACCTTATGCGCCCATGGAACAATACTCTCAAAATGATCATATTGCCCTGTATGGGTACCCTTCCGATAAATACCCATAGTACCTTGCATCAAAAGAAATATCAAGAAAATGAATATTAGCAGAATTCTCAAAAGACTCAAATGTGAACTTAATATTACGATGAAAAGAATTAAATAAATCAAGTATATAATTAAAATCAGAAGGCTTGGCAAGCAACAGAGTATCGTCTACAAAACGCGTGTAGAATTGGACAGTGTCGTCATTAACCAAACCAGGAATTAACGATTGCTCAAGCTCAGTCATGATAATGTTGGCCAAAACCGGGCCTAACGGAGAACCCATTGATACACCGTCAGTTTGCTTATAAAGCTGATTATTACAGAAAAAATAGATTTAGTACACGCATCTTTGAGAAGCTTACGTAAGGTATTCTTCTTAAGATCAGTTACTATTAATTTCTTAACATAAACCCTGTCTAATATTACATCAATGACTTTATTAAGAGGAACATTAGTAAATAAGGATTGAACATCAAATGAAACAAATCGATACCCTTCTGAATATAAATGATTCGGAATGTTCTTATTACGGTTAGCTGCATCAAATGAGTCTTTCAGGACAAAATCATTCTGGGTTAATGGAAACAACAGTTCAGCTAGAAATTTTGCAACATGATAGTATGCCGTGCCTGTGGTGTCAATTATAGGTCGAAGCGGTGGAATAGAATCAAAATCCTTATGCGTTTTCGGTAAGCCATGTGCTCGCGCGGGCCTTGTTGATGTAGGCCGCATTCTTGCATATTCTTCATCATTGATTTCACCTCTTTTATGAATAGTTCTCAGGTAGTTTTGTAGGGTGTTTAACTGAGTGATTAATGATCCGTTGTTATACTTCTTGAACTTGTGCTCATCAGCAAACAGATCGGTAAGCGAATTGAGATAATCATATTTATTTAGCAAAATAACACCAGTTCCTTTGTCAGGTTTCAGAATATATATTCGTTGCGAGCTATGCTACACGATGTATTATTATGTCCTTTATTCGAACAATGTATTTACCTTTCTTTGATGATTTATGTATATAATTTAACAGTGTTAACGGCTATCTTGATTTATATTTCAGTGTATGCTTTTATTTGTTTCCAACCGTACCGTACTTATTGTGTAATAGAGTGTATCTGGTGGTATTTGAATCTGTTTAACCATGAAGCCTCCGTGGTCTAAAGGTTATGACGCTCGCCTTGACAGCGAGAGGTCGCAGGTTCGAGTCCCGCCGGAGGAATTTTATTACACAATTTCTTTCTTAATTTATTTTTACAGGACTACATTCGTTGTGAGCTATGCTACACGATGTATTATTATGTCCTTTATTCGAACACTGTATTTACCTTTCTTTGATGATGTATGTATATAATTTAACCGTGTTAACGGCTATCTTTATATATATATATATATATATATATATATATATATATATATATAATTGAAGGAAATTATATCAATATTTATCTCATTTTGCAATCGAATAATACCATACATGGGCAGTATCAATAAACGAATATACATTATAAATTATTCCATTTAACAATCGAATAATACCATACATGGGAGTGCATTAATAATTATTCCGGCAAAGATACCGTACATGTTCAACTGCGTGATTGAGCCTTTATGATCGGTAGACAGACTTCTCAACCACGGTACATTATGCAGTAGTTATCCATTGTCAAAACTCCATGAGAAAACTGACGACGAGACTACGATACGATTACTTGCTCACTTTAGCGAAAATAAGGGATTAGATTAGAACTGTAATACAAATATATTAAAAATGGATGTCATAACATAAAGCAAATTAACATTTTCTCTCCTTTAGTTGTTCTCATGCTAGTTACGTTCACATAAACCTTTGAATAAATACGTAAAATTTCAACCATTTCATTTAAATACAATATTTCATGATTTCAAAAGTCTACAATTATGTGAGTGACTGGAGAAATTAACACCTCTACATGTTAATATTACTCATAAATCACGATAAAGCGTATAAAACAAATCTACAATGGAACAAAGTTACTGTCTACCAGGTTGCATATCACAGAAAACGCACTACCATTCCTCATTGGCTAACATTATGGCTTTCCACGCTCACGGTTCCGATCCGCCGGGTTTAGGGATATTTCTGTCCAGTGACAAACCTAACCGTACTTGCTATACAACAAAACTCGCACCACCCTCGTTTGCATAAATTAACGGCAGCGTTACGTCGCCGAGCTATTATTATAAGATAAGGACAGGTGTCCCTAAGACATCCCTTGGTTATGCACACTCTAAATACAGCACTGGACTGCCTAGCAACAACTGTTACGAGTTACACGTGTTGCCATCAATCGAAAGATCTACTATTTAGCATGAAGTTCATTTAATTTGAGTGATTGTCATTTTACTTATACATCCTACATGACAAGTTTAAACTATCTTACCATAATAAAGTATCTGTGTTAGCATGTACTGCTAATCCCCACGAACGACCTATGAAAGAGATATGCTGCGAAGGGAGGTCCCCTTATAGTAGGGATACCCCTATCAGTAATAACATAACGGGGACACTTACCGGTACTTAGTGCGCCAAATGGCCAATTTAACAGTTTTTAACCACTAAATTGGGGACAACTTCACATTTTTGGTTAGTTCCTCTTAAATTGGGGTTCCCCTATTCACGCGACACACTTATTTGGTCCCAAAAGTGTTCCCTGGTAAGGATTCTACAGTACAAATAAAATTAATAGATTACGGATTCAAAAGTCAACCAGTAATTCACAATATAATGAAACCCACACTAAATACATATTAAGGAAAATTGTAATCGTTGTTATAATACTTATATAATACAGTCAACGTATAACGTCCTTGGACGTTATACGTTTGTAATGGCTAAGAAAGCCAGGTCAATATTAAGGCCACTATTATTGCTGTAAAATTTCTTAATGAAAGTTTGTTCAGCAATCAACCTATCTGTTCTGTTTTTAATACCAGGGCATTTAGTACATGTAATGGCATAGATAGCGTTAGATGAAGAACATGAAAATGCTCCATTGATTGTGATGTTTGCAGAGTGTCTGTTTACTCAAGTTCGAACGGTTAATAACGTATACAACTGACTACGGTATAACGTTTACTCGCATGCTTTATTTCCACATTCTAGCACTCTTGAACTGAAATCCTTGATCTTTTGTGTTATTTTTAAAATGCGTTGTATTTTTTGTCAACTTACGTCCATTTGGTTCTATTATCAAGGATTTCAGTTCAAGAAGATTACCAGTTTCTTTATTAAGGAAATATGAAAATATTACTCTTCGTTTGAACAAAGCCTGTCTCTTATACACATCTAGATGTGTATAAGAGACAGCTGTGATACCATCAAAGCTGGAATTACTGTCATTTGTTTCGCTTATTTCGCTTTGATCTCTCGGACGCTCTGTCGAGGCATCTTTATTTAGTAAAATTAATAAAATTTAACAAATATATGGAAGAAGCATAGGAAGAAAGAAGAATAGGAAAGAAATTTGGAGTGGCTGAAATATTTACCGAAAATAAAAATTAATCATTTTGTCATATCGCATTACGTCTTTGTAAAAAATGTTTGGCACTAATTATCAGACTTCAAGCTGCCGGCAGCCTACACGTTCCATATTATCGACTTTGAACACAAGACCTTGTGTGGTTTCCAAGATTTTTTTTATATAAAAAAAGGTTTATTAATATTAGCAAAGCTTTTAGTAATGCTTAATAGAGTTAGAAATTTCTATTATTAAAGAATATGAAAATGTATGTATTTAATATTGTGCCCTAATATAAAGTTAACCAGAAAAAAATCTTAACCTGAATACTAGTATAAGTTGAAACGTTTTCTATTTGAAATGGCTAGGCCTAGGGCTTGTAACCCTGGCTTAGTAATAGTAGAATGAAATATGAAAAGAACGTTTTTGTCCGCAATGAAGCTATCTTAGCATTGGAAGCCCTCCCTAATCAAACATTTAACAATACTTCAGCAAACAAATATAGAAACTTCCTAAGAACACATGACCGTCCCTATAGTCTTAATAATTAAATTAAATTTTCCACTCACTCCCTCTTGTCAAGATTTCCAGTTAAAATTTCTAGGGGATAGTTCAAAAAGCAAAGACTAGTAACAAGGGACATGACAACAGTGAATTATCTTTTCTTTTTTTTTATAATTTTTATTATTCTGTGACTTACATTTTTAGCTCTTTCATTTTAGTGTCAAATTGTTGAGAAATTATAAAAGAAAATTACTTATTACTTCTTTTTTTCTTTGCACAGTAATCTAAATCCTCATCATCATCATCATCTGCATAGGTGCTTGTTGATGGGATGTGGGCTATTAAAGTATTCAATTGGGTGATTTTCATAATCTACATTCAGTTTACAACATGTTAAATAATAGTTTTTTTCATTTAACAACATGTGTACTATATGAAATAAACATTATATTTTGTAATGACTAAGAAAGCCAGGTCAATATTAAAGCCACTATTATTTCTGTTATATTTCTTAATGAAAGTTTGTTCAGCAATCAATCTATCTGTTCTGTTTTTTGAAAACAATTAATGTGTTATGTTATGACCTGTTATATTAAAATGATTAGCAATAGACCTATCTTTATTGTTATGTCGAATGTCAAATTTTATGTGACCATTCATTCTCTGTCTAAATAGTTTGGCTAGAAATTTCCCCTATATAAATAATACCAGGAAATTTAGTACACGTAATGGCATAGATAGCGTTAAATGAAGAACATGAAAATGATCCATTGATGAATGTGTTTGCTGATTAGGTCCAGTAATGGTATTGCTTGTGTTGATATGTGGACAAACTAGCATTTTTGTTGATTGCATGTTCTAGCGCCTGTTGTAGTTGGATGTAAGTTGTTGTTTAAGGTTAGGTGAATGTCTGTATGCAACTATAGGTTACTTGGGTGTGATTTTGTGGAGCGTCTGGCTCACTATTTAGTACAAGTTGTAAATCATTAATGATGTTTTGTAATGGTTTGACGAGAGGATTGTATGTGACGATAAGAGGGACGTGACGATTGGTCTTCTCCTTCTTGTACGTCTTAAGTGTTTCTCGAGATATCTTTGTGGCCTTGGAAATTTGTTCCAGAAGCAAAGACTACAAGGAACATGACAACAGTGAATTATCTTGGTTTTTTTTAAATTATTATTCTGTGACTTACATTTTGAACTCTTTCATTTTAGTGTCATATTGTTGAGAAAAAATAAAAGTAAATTACTTACTTATTTTCTTTGCACAGTAATCTAAATCCTCATAATCCTCATCATCATCATCTGCATAAGTGATTGTTGATGGGATTTGAGCTATTAAAATATTAATTAGATGATTTTCATAATATGCATTCAGTTTACAACATATTGAATAATTATATATTTTTATTTAACAATATGTGCACATATGAAATTTACAAGCAAGATTAAATTAAAGCTAAAAGAAAAATCCTAATACTTGGTGATAATTTAGGACCTACAAACCTGTTTAGACCATGATGATAACAATCAACAACAAAAAAAAAATTGTTTCTAAATAAGTATTTTAAAATGTTTTAATACTAGCCTGATTCCATAATCATTTTCTATGATGAAAATATATTTTACAAATCAAATGACGTCATAATTAATAACAGCAATAACATTGTTGTACAATAAAGATTTTATCATGACATTAATTAATTAGATTTGTTATTTGTTATCATTTGCACAATAAATGGTTATCCTATCGTTCTAATATTAAAACTTGTCTTATAAGCAATTATAGCCAGGTTTTTGAGTATTTTATAGGAAATAGAAGCCGAAGGAGACATTAATTAAAAAGAAAATTGCCTGAAGCAGGCAAAGTTGAAGGCAATTTTTGAAGGAAATAATGGTTTCTGAGCTTCTATTACCTATAGTGTATGAAATTATTTGATTATAATTGCTTAGACGTCAGTTGTGACATCCATCACACTTTAATTAAACTGCTGGTTAGAGCAGCTGCTATCATATATCCATAGTGCTGGTTGCGAACGTTGTCAGTTGCCTAGTAATCACTGCGCGTAATAAAATGATTTGTTAGTATTAAACGCACTAACACTCTTCGAACACAGCTCTTTGCCGCTCTTCAAAATACGAAGATGAATAAATTCATGGTTAGTAAAGTCTATTATTAGCGGCTATTAGGCCAGGCACGCTATTAGGTAGGCCTAACCTCTTGGTAGACATTTGTTTAACAGATTAAAATACAATAATTTTTAAAATTAGAGCCGCAAACTACTGATTGCGATACGCGAAATTTCACACGAAGGGTTCATGTATGCAACATAGATGATCCTTCATGCAATAGGCCAAAAAAGCAAATCAAATCGGAGCCCAGCCTATGGGGAAAATCTACAGTATTTGAGTGCATATGAGTGTCTTTCTAGATAACTGAGGTGTTGTTAGTGAATTTATGAAATTGCCATTTTTTCTTGTTGCCAAATAAATGCTTAGAAATCTATGATGGCGTGCGTTTGAGGATATATTTAGGACTATAAAAAGTTCCTGTATTATTATTATTGTTATTATTGTTATTATTATTATTATTATTATTATTATTAATATTATTATTATAAAAAGACAGACAAGAACAGTTTGCTCTTTAACATTTTTCTCTTGATCAGTATTCACGTGATACATACCGGTACAAATATCTTGGCATCATATATACAAGATGTAGTCGTATTGTTAATGGTGTCAGAATCGAGTTTCCTAGTCGCCTAGTAGCATAAGTTAATTGAACAACTATATAATAATATTTTGTATTTTCAGACTGAAAGTAATGGTATTTAACTTTAGATCTACTATCAATCACTTGTTTTATTCTTGCATTGATTCAACAAAGCTCATACAAAGGCTGAATCTCCAGGTCATAAAAGTGTGTCGTTCTATCAAAATCGAACACTAGGTGACTTGTGATGCACAGAACTGCTGATCACTGAGGCTGACACTTACTTGAAAACAGCGCATGCGCAAAATACGGTATGCAAGAATGGTTATGCATAATTCATGAGATTTTACCAAACTATCCTACATTAAGAAAAGATTGTAGCCACTGTGTGTGCGCTAAACCGTGAAATGCAAGTTAAGATAGCGCACCGCTGCACAGTGGGCCAGAATTGTTTCAAAGTGTGCCAAAAGTCAATACTCATAAGAAAATACTGATTATGTTCATGTTAAGACTGTTTTAGGGGTTTTCAAACCTGCTGAATTCAATTAAACTATTTTTAAATATGTATGACGTCATCAAATTACTGTTTTTTGATTGGATGAGTAAAATATTCATTGTAATACCTAGGCAGATTCATATTACCTTGGTTATCATAACATATGAGGGTTTTCTAACCTGTAGATTTCAACGCAAGCATATTTAAATATGTATGACGTCATTAAGTATTTTTTTTTATTGGACGACGTAAAATTTAAGATCTAGACAGAATAACTTGCCAGAGCTCAGTATGACACGAATGAGGGTTTCTAGACCGGCAAATTCAAATTAGAACATTTTACACTTTATGTGACATTATTAAAATACATTTCTTCAAAGAAATGGGTGGAAGGTGGAGTGTTAAGAAAACACCTGCAGTACCCCCTTAGTCCGCGTCCACCCCATCAGTCAGCCCTCACCAGTGAAAATAAGCACAAAAGATCACGGTCAAACAGACTGAATTTACCTAATATCGCTATAATTTGCGTGAGCAATAATTGTTGTATTTGAATGGATGCTAAATAAATAAATGAAATAAAGAAATTAAATGAGCGGTCCCACTTCATCGGGCATTTACCCCCATCCCATCACTCACCTTGGGATGCCCTTATAATCTCCAGAGGCAATTTGCCTTCAGATTTAGGATGGAATCAAATGTTTAAAAAAAAATAAATAAAAACTAAAGAGAAAGTGTCGGAAAAAAATGATTCCTAGAATAATTGACCTCAAAATGAGAGGGGGGTCGAGGTCCTCCCCGGAAAAATGTTGTTTACTAAATGGCGAGAAATGAGATTTTCCGACTTTTGGGGTGTATTTTAATGACAATTAAGTTTTTTAAAGTTCAAGATTTTCCCTCCCTAGAAAACAGTCATGTCAACTTTGTCATTCTTATTACAGTAAACAGGCCTATGTGTGTATAAAAAAAAAAAAAGAGTAGTTGCATACGTAGGCCTATTTTGTTTTCCATGAACCGATGAACCCCAAATAGGACGGTGGTGGGAAAATGTTGATTCCTATATGTCGGGCAACGTGTTTTCTTAACTTCTGAAATTTTGGTTTCCCTCTCTTGACGTTTTTTAATGAATCAATGAACCCTAAGAAGGAACCAGGGGAGAGGCGGAATCATGTTAGCCCCTGGAAAATTTTGATTCTTAGATTGCGGGAAGGAAGTGAGCTTTTCAGACTTCTGAAGTATATTTTAATGACCTTTAATAAAAACAAAATCAAGGTTTACGCTATTGAATACGGTCAGGTAAATTTTTCTGATTTTTAATAGTGTGTAGAGGTATAAATATGATTAATTGCTTACGCATTATTTTTTTTTTCTTTTCTTTTCTTTTTTTTTTTTTTTTTTCCTCCCCCACCAAAATTTTGATTCCGACATTTAATTGTCCAATTGTAACACAAAATTCAATAATCAGCTTACTGGTCCTGGAAAAGTAAGTCTAGAATTATTTTTTAAATATTTATTTATTTAATGTTTTGTCCAAGGGGGTGTGGTCAGGAACCTGACCCCTCCAGTTCCACCAATGATCTCCCTCCCCAATTCACTCCTAGATATGACACTGGAAATCGAGTGTACTTGTTTTACATTTGGCACCCAATGGCTGCAGGAATGATTTTATCGTATACCTTAATTAAAAAATGGCGCTTTTGTAGGGGGGGGGGGGTATATTAAATCGCTTGCTAAATGCAGGGTGGCAGATATTGGCATTAACGTAAAGCTTAGGCTCTGCCAGAAATGTTGATGTCAAAAGCATGACGAAAATCGCCGGCAATTCTAACTTTTAAGTTGGTTTTATAAAAAAAATGTTTTTAAGCTTTTTTGGCTCATATTTAATGTCCTTTATTCTAAAAATATACCAATAATGTCATTTTTTATTTTACTATCTAATTTAGTTAACAATAGGCAAATACTGCAAGAAGTATCAAGTTGACTGCTTTCATCTATGTAAAGTCATAGGGAGTTTTTCAAAACTGTCAATTTTATCATTTTACGAGTAAAATACAACTTTTTCATGTTTACATGGTTATATCACACTATGAAAATTCACTAAATATGAAATTATTGGTGGATTAATATAATTTAGGATGTTCTCGACCTCAAACAACCTTTAAAAGTTGAAGTTGTCACATTACCTACCGTATTTTCGACTTTTGGCACACTTTGAATTGATTCTGGCCCACTGTGCGCTGGTACCGTATGCATTCTTCCCATGTGCACGTTAAAGAAGGCTGTACACCATTCGGAAAAAAAGTAGGGATTTCCTCCATGTGTACTGTCCAGTTCACCACTAGAAAGACCCCGACTGTAAACAAGTCTTCGGACTTCATAGGTTATAGGTGTGATTCACACCAAAAATATTCCTCCCTCTCTTCCGCCCTCCCATGCTTGTAATACCACAGATAGATCAAAATTATCGATTATATTTGACTATACCGATTTTGTTTAGGTAATAAGCGAAGATTTTGAATAGCAATATACAGTAAATTACTGTCTTAGGTAAGTCTTGTTATAAATAAGCCATAATGATTGAAGTTTTTTTAGTCTTAAGAACAAATCCTGGTGTAACAGGATTAAATCACATTATTATTCTTAAACATTTCTAAATTTGGTAATAGTAATGACAATGGTGGTATATTTTTGATTCACTTCATTGTATCAATAACATTAACGTGATGTCGATGTCAATGCCCTCGTGTTATAGAAACAATTAAACATTATTCTTAATCCACTTCATGTGTCCAGTAGACTAGATGCCATAAATATATTTAACGCATCATGAGTAGATTTCCCGCACGAATAAAATCGAAACAGTACTGGGTTTGGTCTTCCATCAAATCATTCCATTCTTAAAAGAAGCATTACTGATGGAGAAAGCGTACCTGTCGTTAGCTATATTTTCCTGGGTCTAAAAATAACTCTGGCTTTATAAATCAATTACAGTATAAGGTTGGAAAATGTTAATCGTATAGTAGTTGTCACAATGGGCTTGTGGACAAGGGTTATTTGTGTTCACATCACACATACTTTTTTTGTATATATGTACTTTTATAGTGAAAATAGAGGATTGACAGTTAATTTTGTTCATATGCGTTTTCTATATCTATTTTTATGGTCAAGTGGGCAGGTACTGTGCTGAGACTGCGAGTGGTGTGGCATGACGTGCAGAGTAGACGGTTACGTAATGTTATGAAGTGAGAAACTGGTAGAAAGGTTGTGCAATGTTGAGGGAGAATAGTTTGAGAGAAAAGGGAGTTAGTTGAGGTGGAACTGCACTGAGAGAAAGTCAGAGATTTTAGCTGATTTTTGTGTGTCCTGTGTGGACTGAATGGAAATTGTAGTGTCACTATCAAAGTGTGGACCTGGTAAAGTATTTTGTGTGGATCAAATTTAATTGTATTACACATTATTATACAGTGAATATACTACCAATATATGTGTCCGTTACAAAATGTTATCCTGTGTGGAATAATTAAAAGTTATCCTGTGTGGATCAAAAGTGCAGTATCCTGTATGGATTAACAATAAAATGCAGTGTCCTGTGTGGTTTAACAATTAAAATGCAGTATTCTGTGTGGATTATCACAGTATCGAAGGTGGAATTGAATGAGTAAATATTGATTTATTTGTTCTGATCCAAGAAATAAGTTTGTGAGCTACAAATAGCACTGAACCAACGACTAAGGAAGCGTTCCGGTATTGTGTCGTCTGAA
This sequence comes from Anneissia japonica, assembly GCF_011630105.1. NCBI lineage: Eukaryota > Metazoa > Echinodermata > Crinoidea > Comatulida > Comatulidae > Anneissia > Anneissia japonica. The sequence continues at coordinate 23,290 of NW_022740903.1, forward strand.
ATCTAATTGCGAGTTCTGCGTACCACGCCAGAAAGGATCTTTCATTGCGATAGCAGACCGTATTCGCGTCTTGCGGACTCAAAACACCCAGAACGAGTTATATAGGCCTAGTAAGAGTTTTGTTTTATTTTCTTAATTGTGTAATACTTTATTGTTTTTTAATTATTTTGTTAGTTTTAATGTATCACCAACTATAAGAAATAAAGGTTATTAGAAGGAGAAACCGTACGTCCTCCTTGAATCTGTTTTGTGACTGATGTCCACGTTTTAATTGATGTTATTTATTTGTTAACATAATATATAGGGCCTATTTATTACTTAAAATTAATGCATTGTTTAAGTATGAAATACTAGGTCCATCTTATCTATTAATTGTGTATTTAAAATAAAATAGTATAGACCTATAAACCTAGTGTAATGCATAAAAGTATGAATATAAATAGGAAGGAATAAGAAATGGACTTGGGTGGGGGACTGAAATATATTTTGAAAATAAACAATAATAATCAATACGTCATTATTGTATTACGTTTTTGTAAAAAAATTCTTATTCGTGCGGGAAATTTACTTGTGATTATTGAATTTACTCAACTGTATATTGACACGTTTTAACACATTTTGAGCCTTTCTAACTATTATCACCTCTCTACTGCTATTTGTCAAGAGCGAGCTTTTGTTAGACTACCGTACGTAATAATAATAATAGGCCTAATAATAGTAATATAGTAATAATAATAATAATAATAATAATAATAATAATAATAATGATTATAATAATAATAATATTTTAACTGAAATTAAAGTGCAAAAAGAATTTTGAATCAAGTAAATAATCCGTCTTTGTTTGGAAGCAGTTTGGTGTGTTTAAGTATTTTCATGTTTTTTTGTTTTGTTAGTATCTGTTAAAGTGGTGTTCTGGTCTGTCTTATTGATTTGATTGAATTATTTATTTTGGGAATTTATTCAATTTTGCCTTGGTTTTTGCTTTAGCTTTATTGTTCTGATATAATGTATGAATAAATTGTCCGTTTTTATGAAATTGTTCTATTGTTTTTAAGTTATTCTAGGCCTACTACTTTACTTCTCTATTTCGGAGGTTTTTTGAATAAATTAAAATTAAATTGATTGAAAATGAAAATTAAATTTTGCAATTTGAATTTTGAGCAATAAACAAAAACTTTCTCCTCAAATCCCTCAAGTGAATATCGGTAAGGCCTACTGCTTTTGTTACTTCGTATAAACCAATCTTATCATTTTTTTACCCTTAACCATGAGGATTTCTTTTTCTTTGTTTTCTGTGCACTTGAATCTAATTCATTCATTAACATTGCATCATAAAACTATTGTTGTTTGATTACACTTTCATATTATAAATGAATTGTACTTGCATTGCAAATTATTGCTATAAATTAGTTCTAATTCTACTGTAACTAAGTTTATCAGTGTAAAAAAAAAATATGAAGAATTGTATGTTATCGTTATATAAAAACCTGCCAAAAACCAACTATTAAGGGGACAATTTCACGTTGTTGGTTAGTGTCCTTTGAATAGCGGTACCCGTATTTAGAGGAAACCTCTATTAAGGGGACACTTTTCTTGGACCCGAAGGTGTCCCCTTAATAGGGGTTCTAATGTATTAGAAAAGATATGAAATGATTTTTTTGTAAAACGATTTTCCCATTTTTTTTATATATTTATTTTATCCAGCAGTGTTAAAAATCAAATGAAAGGATTTGAATATAACTTAAAATGCAATTATTTATCATAATTTAAATGTAAAACGGTTATAAAAAAGCAATATTAAGTAAGATTAACAATATCAATGAAACAACAAAAAATATAAATATAGACAAAAATATGATAAATATTAAGTAAGTTCAATAATAGTACACTTAAATTGGTTGAAACTACAGTAAAAGTATCAGGACAACCGTTTTTTTAGAAAGGTAACTGTAAGCTAAAGAAAAACGACAAAACAAACCCTTTCTACAGTCATTTTACACGGGAGTATTTAACATTAAGAAGTGGTTTGCAACGTTAAAATTAAACATACAAAAAAGATTGCATTTTAAAGTGTGAATTAGGGCATTTACAAGTGTAAAAGGTATTTAGTCCTTTTTTGCTCTCCATGATTTTGGAGAGAGGTAGTAGGTAAGGAACCAGGGCGGCTGTGAGAAGCGGCTGGAATCAGCACCGATATTAAGGCTATAGTTAGCGACGCTCTGCCTTACCGCTCTGCCACTCGACTCGCAAGTGAATACTTTTATCCTTGGAATTGTAGGTACCCGGCTATTGAATACACGTCGTGATCGATCACATGACGAGTGTGAATTACACTGCAGATTATGAAAATGAAATTGGTTACTGATTTTATATTAAGAATGTATTACTTACAAATATTTAATTTCAATTCTTCGTATACACACATGTTTTGTGTATTTTATAATACAAATAAGAATATGTAGGCCTACATGCTCTACATAAATTAAGTTTGTTATAAGGCATAATGAGTAAAGTACAAGAAATATACGACACGATTTAGCTATCTTCTGTATAATGCATGAACGCCCATGTATATTAGTACTTGCCGTTTATCCGTTGAAAATTGTTAACCTGGTTTAAATTCAAGATGAATTGTTCCATTGAAATACCAAAGAAATCTTTAAAATATTTTTTTTTTAAATTAACTTTAAGTAACACAAATATTTTACCCTGATTTTTATACTGGATATTGATAATAATAAATAATAAAATACATCCAGTGACTTGAAGTATTTGTATCATTTTCGCTATAAAATTATGGTAAAAAAATGTTTTAAATACACTAATTACTATGTTCAAGTAAATACCGGTAATTTTTATTTTAATGCACAATGAGCAAGTTAATTTTAAAATTATTTTTCATGATTTTTTTTTTTTTAATTTTCATGGGACAATACATCTTCAACTATTGAGAAACATTTTTTTTATGTTTGTAACTTGCTGCGCAAACCCTTATATTACACAGAATAATGTACACAACTAAATATGTGCAGAAATTGACAATATAATGCCGTAATAGATCTCGATCAGAAAAAAAATTTACTCTAGCCAAGTAGCATAACCCAATTTAAATGCAAGAAACGCTCTGGGGCCAACAAACTCAACCCTAAGTCGCAAAGAAAGTTAGTTCGCTATTTAGAGTGTAGAGGAGGAGAGACAAACTGACATATTATGGCTTGAAGCCTGTTACTCAAACAAAGAATGCTCTTTAGTGAACTAACTGTCCACGTATATAACATATATAACAATACTGTTATTGTAGCTGTACTCTCAACTCGTACATTGAATCTGTGAGCTAATTTTACAAATGCAGACCATCATCTAATTATTCTAAACAATCATTACATGTTCAATTATAGTGTAGGGCTAATAATAGACAGACCGCAGAGGGCGGTAGGCAGATTCTGAAATAAATCACTTTCCTCGTTTTGAAAGCAAACTGTTTTCACTCGTTTTATCATCAGGGTTTAGACCAGTAGCAATAGGTAATTGCAATGTGTCTGTGAGCACATAACATATGAATGAACATTTTAGAAAGCCAGAAGAGAAATTGTATATTATCTATAAGTTATTTCTACAGAATGAATCGTTTAAGGGATTTCATTTTTAAATGTTCAGTAAATTTCAATTTTCTAATCATTTTTTTTTGTTTTTCTGTTTTTTGTTTGTATGTTTTTTTTTTTTTATTGTTTTAAAGGGGTTCTATTTTTAAAGAAATATCCCATCTAAGGTAAAATGCCTTCACTGAAAATCCAAAATTAATTAATAATATCAGTTCTGTATTAGAACGCTTAGTACTCATAGCAAGTCGGTGAGAATTCCACATATATATTTTACATCATTTAATCCAGGTTATATCAAATTTAGTAGTATACACCGCATTGACCTGCCTTTTAATAATAATAATAATAATAATAATAATAATAATAATAATAATAATAATAATAATAATAATAATGTTATATTTATTTAGCGCATATTGCACATTGCCCCATGCGCTTTACAGAGAAATAATATAGGCCAACTGAGAAAAAGCAAATAACAAAATAATAACAATAAAATAAAATAAAAATAATCATGCACTCTTGTACACACAAAAAAAAAGAAATAAAAAGTGTCGCATTATATTCATGGTATATATTTTAATAATACATATTTTATGTTTTGTTTTCTGTATATTATGTTTGTTTTGGAATATACTCAAAACAAACCGAAAATATAAATCCTTAAAATGTAAACTGGTAGTCTCAATCTGAATTTCGATAGTTAATTTTCTAACGGAGCTTGTGAAAATTGGCCAGGTAGTTTCTGGAACCCGTGTTCCTAACTCCGCATTTCCTCAGGGTTGCCATGACAAAATTTGCGGACTAAACTACCATCGTAGGACATTACTGAAAATAATGAGCATAATTACAGATTCCAAGTAAATGTTATTGTTAAATGGTGTGAACTAACAACCTCATACTAAATCTAACTAAAACTTAAGAGCAAATTATAGATTTTCGTAAGAAATGGCAATAAAATGCTCAGAGTATTATCAAGAGGCCAGAAACGTATGTTCTTCTTGCGCACATTAACATCTTTTGGTATGCGTCATGAAATATTGCATTGTTTCTATAAATGTATCATTGAGAGCATCCAATGTACATCAAAGCGCCACGGAAATGACGGGACGGCCCTAATAAACCAAATGGTTAGTTCAGCTTTGCGCTTTGATCAAAGAACTCACTGCCAGCCGCCACGCGCGTGCGACTCATATCAGTGTGATAGGTTCGTGAATGGCGATAACTTGCATCCTCAGGAAAAACATGCGGATTCTTAACAGGTTTTCAGTTGTAAAAATACTATCCTAAAGTGGCAAAAAATGCTTTTCCGTTGCACATTACTGCTCCTACAACTATCACCAAATATAATGTTTGGCAAATTTTACCAGCCTTTTAACTTTTCTTGCTTAACTTTTGGTGCACCTTAGCTAATATGTCCCTGCTTCGATCATACTCTATGTCTCTTATACACATCTTCTGTGAGCACATAACATATGAATGAACATTTTAGAAAGCCCGAAGAGAATTGTATATTATCTATAAGTTATTTGTACAGAATGAATCGTTTAAGGGATTTCATTTTGAAATGTTCAGTAA
>NW_022740903.1:28658-31511 GCF_011630105.1 Anneissia japonica
ATGTGTATAAGAGACAGCCCTGTGGCTACCCTCTGGATCTTCCCCGGATAATGTTTGTGTATTTGGGCAGTGCACTTTGTATACGTTTGTCTCCCTCTACCCAGAAGTATTGGAACCTGGTAGGATGCTGAGACATTGAAGTGACTGTTATACTACTTCCGTGCGTTGATTAACGTGTTCGCCATTGTGTTCGCGACATCTGATCAATTCCCCTCTCGTATAAATATCTTGAAGAAGAAAGTATTGCGGATCCTGATGGTGATTCTTATAATTTCTGTCCTCATCGGTAACTTATTTGTTATTCATTATTACGCTTTCTGGAAAATGACTTAATGTTCAATCCATACTCTTTAATACTTTTTCAGTGTCTGATGTTAATAATATACGTCGTGTTTATTCTAATTTAGGTTCATAGGTAAACTATTAAAAAGATCATCGGTTTAATGACAATTGAATCTTGATTCTATGCTAAGAATATATATTTTACAAATTATCAATTTCACACCACTTACGGTATCGTTTTCACACATTACCTTTTCACGTAAAATATTGATCTCAAGCAAATTTATATGCATGTAGGTAACTTATCATCATGTTGGTTACATACTAAACAGCTCAATTATCGGTTACAAACAATAATAATTCCCAAAATAATTTTTACTTATTCATGATATTGATTATATTATACATGGTACTAATGCTTTATATAAAATAAGTGTTGGTATCAAGCACAAATAAATGGAGTTTATTATAAACAAATTCAAGGGAAACAGGATTACAACACTAGGACAACTGAACGCAACATCTTTACTACAGGTAACAGATTTACTCTTTTATTGTTTACTTTTGCACAATAATATTGTTTATTATTTTCTTTTCTTTTTTAAAGGTGGTTGTTTAATAACAAAATAACCAATGTGTATTCAGTGTGGTTTGACTAGTTTTTGAACATTGTAGGCCTAAGTTATGAATAATTGTATTATCATAATAATTATTTTTAAATAATGCATGATTGTTGATAGTTGTGATAATAATAATAATAATAATATAATAATAATAATAATAATAATAATAATAATAATAATAATACTGATAATAATAATAATAATAATAATAATAATAATAATAATAATAATAATATATTATTTCCTCCAAATTTATATCATACAAAAACGAAATCACCCATTAAAGACAAAATGAAGTATACAATTTTTGAATAATAATTGTATTGTATAGAGCATCTAATACTCATAATAATTTGATTCAGGTTATAATAATTCCAGTAGCATGCATGAAATTAGCCTACCGCTTCATTAAAAATCATGGTGGTTTTTTTTTTTTTTGTTTTTTATTAATTCAATTCAACAATAAAAGTAAAAATATCGGTAAAGGTAATTAAAATAACGATATCAATAAAGATGACACTAACAGTCTATAGCAACAACGGCGCGGTAACAATAGCAATAAACATGTGATTAAAACTGTACAAGAAAATGTCATATCATTATAACCGCTGTATATATTTTGACAATACGCATTTTTTTTTTGGCGGGGACGGGATATGCAATATGTTTGTTGTAGAAAAAAATTTAAAACCAAGAAAAATATATCTGAATTGGACTGAATCTATTTTTATACGACACACTTTAAATCAAACTCTTCACATCACTTGTTCTTAACACATGTTATTGTTTTCTTTAGCTATTTTGTGAAACATTATAGGCCGAGTGGCTATAAACTATGGCGTTCTGATTGGATATAATCTCTGTATGTTTTGAAAGGTGATGTTTTTAACGAAATAACCCATCTAAGGCTGCACTGAATATGTAAAATTATTGAATAATAAAAGTTCTGAATTAGATCGTCTACTCGTATCAAGCCGGTGGGAATTTAGTCCAGGTTATATTAATATAGTAGTATATGCTTGGCACCGTCCCGCCGTTCCATAAAGACACAGATTGTAGGCTTATATACAAAGGATCTGTGATAAAACCTGTAAAACAAAAGTGGCCATCATGAATACACTTTGTTGGTACACACTTTTTTTTTTTTTGCTTTTGTTACTTTTATTAGGTTTCTTTTAGAAAAAAAAAAAAAAAAAAAAAAAAAAAAACTTATAGTCCAACATAATACACCATGACACATTGCTCGATTGTATAATGTAAGTAAATAATGCTATCCATGTAATCACATGACGAGTATTACACTGGCGTATCTAGGGTGTATACAACTTTCCCCTTAAAAAAAAAATTGCTCTTCCACACCCCATTTACACTGAAAATGTTAAAACAAATTCTTTCATAGGCCTAAGTAGTTAAAAATCACATCATATCACCTTATTTTGCGACCCACACTCTAAAAACACTTGGGTCAATTTTGACTCATAATTTGGATCAGTCCACAAAGTGTGTCAGATTAACCCAATAATTTTGGTTAATTAAATATGGATCATACTGACCCAAAAATGGGTCAGCATGACCCAAGAATATCGGTCAAATCGCTTGTGTCCTTAGGCAATGCTCTTTATCTATTTGTCACTCTCCACCCAGGAGTACAAGTGGGTACCTGGTAGATTCCAACACAACTGCGCTGATTATTAGCTGCAATATTATTGAATAATATAATTTAATTTAATAATTTAATTTGGTGTTGAGTATGTGTTCCATATGTGTTTGATCCAATTACCGGGGTAGTAATATGAAGTGCTTAGAGGCTTTGTGCGTGAAGCGCTATATAAAGAACGACATTATTATTAATTTTATTATTATTATTATTATTATTATTATTATTATTATTTTTATTATTATTATTATTATTAATAATAATAATATTATTATTAATAATAATAATATT
>NW_022740904.1:0-909 GCF_011630105.1 Anneissia japonica
AACAACTTAGGCCTATGCAATATAGATAGATACCTATATACATGCCTGTACTGTATATTGATTGACAGTGTGAGCACAATAAGTATCGACCAGGCCTTGTAAAGGGAACTTATGAAAATCATCACATGTAACCTAATCTTATACGTACGGTACCGTCTGTGATCTGTAGGATCTCGATGCAGATTAGTCGGATTTTAAATGCATCATAAATGCAATTACTTCATTTTGCCGTAAACATATCGCAAAAAAAGAATGATGAAGAGAAAAACAGAAGCTGGATATAATAAACAGGTTTTAATCAAATTTGGGCAAGCAGCGTGACTATTCACACTTTTTATTTGGAAATTGCATAATAAAGTGATTTTATGAGTTATTTGTATAGATCGACGTCTAATAATAAATATCAATGATAATAGGCCTATTATTAATAATAATGATGCTGATGATAATGATAATAATAATGATAATAGTGATTATGATGATAATGTAATATACATAGGCCTATATATATATTTATATATATATATTTATATATATGTATATATATATATATATATATGCCTATGTACGGTATATTACATTATCATCATAATCACCATTATCATTATCATCAGCATCATTATCACCTATATATATATACACCTATATATACATATATATTTATATATATTTATATATATATAAATATATATAAATATATATACACACATGTATAGGCCTATATATATTACATTATCATCATAATCACCATTATCATTATTATTATCATTATCATCAGCATCATTATTATTAATAATATGCCTATTATCATTGATAGAGACCCGAGGACGTGTTGAAATATTCATGTTTTGAATAAAATTTGTGTTCAAAGTCTACCAAGTCGTTGACATCTCATCGTCTTTTTCATTG
>NW_022740905.1:0-650 GCF_011630105.1 Anneissia japonica
GTAAGATTTTAGAGGTAGTAAATTGCATTTCCCGTCTTCTGCCGACTGTCATACCGTAGTTTTTTAAGCCAAAGTCGACCGTGCTGTACTGAATGTGTATTGTATTACTTATCTAGGCCTACATATGCATAGTAGGAAGGGCAAGAAGTAATGTTCATCGACTTTGAATGAGACAGGAAATTCCTGTAAATATATAATATATTTTGATTCTATTTGGAATCGCTTTTTTTTTTGTTTTTTTTTGTTTTTTTCTATAATTAAAAAAATGTACATTTTAAAAGAAAAATGAGGCTGAAGTACTTCAAAAAATAAGAACACATTGAGGCTGATGTAAAATTTCAAATGTTTTTATTTGCATGCAATGTAAATAAATAACATTAATCAGTATTTCTTGCCATGCCTGTTGANNTATATAACCTGTCTCTTATACACATCTGACCTTGGTAATATGGACTGAATTAATGAATAAAAGTAAAGCAATTGATGATTCCAATAAGGTGAAACAAATAAATTTTTAATATACCTCAGTTCAGCTAGTTGCATCCCATCAGCACTTTCATTATCTCTCTGATCACTCACTGGGTATACACAACAGTAAACACAAGGTTTAAAGAAGTTTATGACAAAAATCTGAACTTTTATATGAATAT
>NW_022740906.1:0-1207 GCF_011630105.1 Anneissia japonica
CACGAGCCCTATGCTTGGCATTATAGGTTAGGCTTATGTGGGCTGGGATTTGCAACAAGGTCTTGAAAGAGGCCTCTATACTATAGTAGGAGGACTAGGCCTCTATACTATAGTAGGAGGCCTGGTCCTAGTCTAGGCCTATAATATATATTCTGTATAAGTAGTCATGTGATTACAGGTTTACATTGTACCAAGATCGATATTAACGATCGCATTTATTTTTCATTGAAAATAAAAGAAAACTTTAAATAATTTAACGTAAGGATTTTAAAATATTCCAAACTTGTATGCTTAAAAAAAAAAATAAATAAAAAGTAAATAAATAAAGTTAACTTAAAACACAAACAACGCGATAGGATATAAAGATTGCCATTCGTTTTGGGGTTGCTACAATCAGGAGTTACAATCGATCCAACAAGGGAAGCACTATCTATTTCCTTACATTCCAAAAAGGAGGATTGGATGCTATTTAAATTTGCTGGAGATTGAAAAATTAACTGTTAATTCTCTTGTTAGAGAACATAGAATGGTACATGACTTTCGGACTGGTATGCTTTCAGTAGCCCTATGTACTCTAGGTGTAAATAAATACAGAGAATAGGCCAATTAGTGAGAACTTAACCTGTTTTGATAACGTAGGGCCAATATACAATGCAAAGCAAATTGATCACAAAATCAGAAGCATGATTTCAAACATCAGAACCCAGCTTTTATTGTTTAAAACTGTCGGGGCCCCATTGAGCGAAACTACGGTATTATAGTTTATATTATATTTTTTAAACTACAATGTCGGGGCCCCTCACACCTGGGGCCCTGGCGCCCCCATTCCCCCGTCAGCGCCCGAGTGTGGCGCCACTGATTGTAACAACTACAGATTGTAGCAACCCCAAAACGAACGGCGCTTCAGAAAATACAGTATAAGTATACAAATTATTCTCGCAATATAAGTATACAAATTATTCTCGCAAACTTCATATCTATCGCGTTGTTTGTGTTAAGTTAACTTAATTTATTTTTATTTTTTGAAGTGTACAGTTTTTTTGAATATTTTAAAATCCTTAGGTTAAGTTTTTTTTTTAATTTTCAATGAAAAATAAATACGATCTTTAATATTGACCTTGGTACAATGTAAACCTGTAATTATATATGATTACTTATACAGATATTATAGGCCTAGACTAGGACCAGGCCTCCTACTATGGTATAG
>NW_022740907.1:0-1039 GCF_011630105.1 Anneissia japonica
TTTAAAGGGAGTGAGTTAAAGAACGAGGGGGCATTAAAGCTGAAAGAAAGTTTAAAAATTTCTAAGCAGGGCCTGGGAATAAGTAGATCACCTTTAGTAATCTGGCGAGTATTCATGCGGCCATTAGCAATGATTTTAGTGATGGATTGACAGATAGTTTGAGGATCGATATTGTGTAGTGCCTTAAAAGTTAGGCAGCCAAGTTGAAACTGATATCTGAGTTGAATAGGAATAATAATAATAATAATAATAATAATAACTATTTTTAAAGCGCAAACATCACCACCAAAAATTGGTGCTCAAGGCGCAGTGTCAAAACAACAGGTAGAGAACAAACAAATCACAAAAAACAAAGTGTAAACAAGTTAATTATTATTATTTAAAAAAAAAAATTTTATTATTGACAATTAAGCCGCACAGGAAATCAAAAAGTAAACCAACCTTTTCATTTTTCTCAAAGTAATACCATCCTTTTTATCCTGGAAATATTTTGCATTTTATTTCATTGCATCTTATGTTCATCAAAAAATTACTTACCTTATACCTTTCTGATGTGTTCCTTGTTTCCTTATATATATATATATATATTTTTTAGTCTATTCCTTTCTCATGTTACCTTATCTTTCTTTTTTAGTTCTTTCTCATGTGACTTTTCCTTTTCTTTTCATTTTTACTTTCTTATGTAACCTTATCTTTTCGTTATCTTTCTTAATTCTCCTGTACTTTCGTTTTCTTTGTCTTTCTTATGCTTTCTTTCTCTTTAGTTTCTCATGTCAGATTATCTTTCTTTCCTTGTTCTTTCTCATGTGACCTTTTCTATTCTTTCATTTTTCTTTCTTATGATTCATTATCCATTCCTTTTCATCATATTTCTTAAGTTTCCTGTTCTTTTCCTTTCTTTGTCTTTCTTATGTTTCCTTATCTTTTCTTTCTCTTTTCTTTCTCATGTTACCTTCACTTTCTTTCCTTGATCTTTCTCATGTGACCTTTTCTTTTCTTTCATTTTTCTTTCTTATGTTTCCTTATCCATTCCTTTTCA
>NW_022740908.1:0-555 GCF_011630105.1 Anneissia japonica
ATATAGTAATATATATATATATATATATATATAGTAATATATAAGTTTTCTAAACACAGATAAAAAGAAACTTGTAATGTCATTGTAACTAGGGCATGCAACACGTGTTCAGTTTACAATGTGTCACTGAACACTTTCTTGGTTTAAATCATACACAATACAAACCTCCATCAACGAGTCAACAACCTACAGAACACCCACTATATTAAATTCTCATACTTACACATGGGGTTCATTTTTTCTTATATAACCTGTGCACATCTGGAAATACATTTATTTATTCTGCGAAAACCATGTCCAACGGGAAAGGAAGGAATTCGCAGTGTTCATTTTTTAAAGTCAGGTTAACAACCAATAACATCCGGTTTGATATTTAAAAACAATGTTATTTATATTGCCTATTCTAGTAAGATAATAAAAGTATCCGAAATGAATGAAACTAATAACAATGATATGTTGTTGCCTATCAAGTTTGCATCAAGTTAATACTATTTTACTACATATATGTAGACCACAGGTAGGCAAAATGAGGCCTGTTGGCCCGGGGGGGGGGGG
>NW_022740909.1:0-999 GCF_011630105.1 Anneissia japonica
GTCAAGCAATTTTGTATTCTTTACCACACAAAAAGTCCTTAACAACAACAGCGCGTATTTTGATGAGCTTTTCTGGATTTCACGAACTAACACAATCTACTTTGATTGTGTTTTTGATGTGAGCGACGATATACTACATAAGGATCAAGTTCAGAATGAACGCTGGCATGTAAAGGAGTACGTAAAGTTATAAGTTCGTGAAGGAAGATGGAGCAGTAGTATGTAGGCACTTGTAAGTCAGAGTTGGAATTTGGAAATTAAGTGATATAAGTGCTATGAGAGTAAGGGTGTGACATGGTCATATTTCCTCGCTTGGAAAATGAGATTTGCCACCACAACAAACTACAGTACAACATCTCCCAATTACGTACTTCTCCATCCGAACAGGGTTCGTAAATGAGAAAATTTGTAATTCAGAGAGTTTGGATTTTCAGCATCTCAGTGTGGTGAAGGTAGGCCTTGGCCATGCTAAAAACTACAGGGCTTGGTAGGCCTAAGGTTAGCCATGGGAGAAAAATTTTGTCACAAAATATGACTTGGATTTTACTGTTTTCTGCAACAAAATAATATTTACAGAAGCCAAAATTACCTGTGCACACTGTGAAGTATTCATTTGAAGTGATTTCCGAATAAAAACATGACCATGTGATGCCCAAAACGAGTGTTATTATTCTTTTCATAAAGATCGCCAATCAATGTGAATAGTGCCCCCAATGATCAAAAAGTGAGATTTACTGTACAATATGCCCGAACAAGCATGCACTCAAATACAATATATCACTTTATTGGTTTGAATGTTTTCTCTCTCAGCTAATGTAACAATATAAATTATTTTGGAAGACTTTTATATACATTTTAAAGTGTTTTTGTAGTTAAAAACGATTGTTCGTAATGAAGTCATCCCCCCAAATTCGGTTTGTAAAATTGAGAGTTTGTAAATGGGAGATGTTAACGTACACCGCTCTGAGACTGCAGAAAATTTATATACATTACATTACA
>NW_022740910.1:0-544 GCF_011630105.1 Anneissia japonica
AGGGGCGGATTTAGGGGGGTGGGGCGGCCCAGTCCCGCCCCCACCCTTTTGGGAGGTAAAAAAAAAGAAAAAAGAAAGGAAGAAAATGAAAAAAATGATAGCCCAGAACGCCTCAAATGCTATTTTCGGGAGTCTACTGTAGAACACAAAAATTTCGCGGGTGCATATCCCCGGACCCCTAGGACATTGTTGTTTTGATCGGCCCACATTTCGCCCCCCCCCCCTTTTGGGCCGGCCCACATTTCGCCCCCCCCCCTTTTTGGACATCTCTGGATCCGCCCCTGTATTATACTATGCTAACAATGCGACTCTTGGACAGTAGCCCTAGCTAAGTAAGACATCCATGTGCAAAAAGCAGTGGTAGTTTGTCTATAAAAAAAGCACGCCAGGAAAGTTTGCCTTACCAGGAAAAGGTGACGTATTCTTATGGTGTATGCATGTTAACTATAATATTTTTGTTGAGCGTGATGCCAGCAAAAATAAATTCAATAAAACGAATTTGAGGGTGGCACCTACTGCTTGCCATACAATTATTATAGCTCCC
>NW_022740911.1:0-1229 GCF_011630105.1 Anneissia japonica
TGAGATAGCATCGAAACCATTCCTCACCAACGAGGCACGGTTGGTAATGAGTGGCATAATACCAGCCAATGTAACAGTTTAAAACGTTTGGTTATGAACAAAAATATATTTGATGATAAATCATTATCAGACCTGAAGCAAAGCCAAGAATGGCATCGAGAGTTCCGTCTTGATTCACGTCGATCAAACGCACTGCTGTTTCTGTAAGAAGCTGGGGTAAATTTTTAAACCATACTTGACGAACTGCTAAACGTGAACACGACGAAGATGAAAGCACATTGTATGTAGACTTTACCACAGGCTTTTGGTGATTTAGTAAATCTGAGTTTTTGTCCGATAAAGAATCGTCAATTATATTCAAGAAGACTAGAATTGCAACCACCGTTACTACACCGACGATGATTAAGTAGACACATTTTAGAGACAAGTGGTTCCGACAGCAGCATGGTACCTGTGGCTGGTGTGTCCGGACTCTAGGTTTCTTTCTCCGTGGAAACGGATGTTGCGGACTCGGCGCCACTGGCGATGATTTTCTATACTCTTCTTCTGAACTGACTTCCTCTAATTGAACTCTGTCGTAAGAATAGTTTTTATTGTTGAACATCCTTCATCTGGCCACCAAATCCTGTAAAAAAAATGTACAATCGCTTTTATGAATGAATGATTGACCTGTGATAATTAATCTTACCAATAAACCCCGGTCTTAATTATTGTTGCTAAGGTCAGCGTAAACGTACTTACAAACGAGCATTTTTTATCCTCTTATGATTGGTCACTTCTTTAGTTTGATATTCCGGAAAATGTTCATTGGTAATGAGATTTTTGGAAGCACTCTTGATGCATTAGCCGAAATTTATTACTAGATTAACGTCATAATAGACTGCAAATGACAATATTTACATTGATCTTGGGATTCCACTATTAATTAAGTGCGTTGCTTTAAGTTTTACTGTATTGAAACAGTGTAGCGCATTGTAACTAAAATGCATTGTCAACCGTTCGTTAACAATTAGTCGATAACTCATTAATTAGTTTAACCGGTAATTTTCCTAACTACGCACAATATTATGGCTTAGCTAGGACTAATCAAGTAGATTTATAATAATGTTCAGCACTACAATTAAAACATGATATGGTTGTCTTTTTAACTGCCACCTAGCTCAATACATGAATTTTGCTACCTGTTAATATTTGATAATAAAATAATGGACACGAAACAAAGTAATATT
>NW_022740912.1:0-1002 GCF_011630105.1 Anneissia japonica
TATATATATATATATATATATTTATTTATTTATTCATTCCACTTTTATTGCCAAATTCCAAAAGCATATACAAAATGAGTTAAACAAGTACACATGGCAATAGTAGATTAAAATAAAAGATTTCTCTTGTCAAGTTTAACCCCCTTTACAATAGTATATATACTAGAAATTAGAAATTGCAAGTGAAGTGCTGCGAAGTACAACTGCATATAAATGTTCTTCGAACAAAATTATTTATGCGAGTCAAGTGAAAATAATAATTAATAAAACTATAACAAATAATATGAGTGTAAAATGCCTCCAAGTGCCTGCGGAGGCTAGGTTTGGGAGGAGGTGTCTCCGTCCGATAAGATGGGGTTCAGAGGGGTAGCTGAACGCTTTAGCTGTTAGATGTATGTATGTGTGTGTGTGTGTATGTATGTATGTATGTATGTGGTGTGTGTGTGTGTGTGTGTGTGTATGTATGTATGTATGTATGTATGTAATATATATATATATATATATATATATATTTATTTATTTATTTATTCCACTTTTATTGCCAAATTCCAAAAGCATATACAAAATGAGTTAAACAAGTACACATGGCAATAGTAGATTAAAATAAAAGATTTCTCTTGTCAAGTTTAACCCCCTTTACAATAGTAAATATATATACTAGAAATTGGAAATTGCAAGTGAAGTGCTGCGAAGTACAACTGCATATAAATGTTCTTCGAACAAAATTATTTATGCGAGTCAAGTGAAAATAATGAATAATAAAACTATAACAAATAATATGAGTGTAAAGTGCCTCCAAGACATAATTTAAATCAAAATATTAAAAAGGCATATTATACGCCATGCTTAAAATATTGGAACCACGCTTCAAAAAAATATTAATGCAAATGCAAGGTCAATAAACAGACTTAGCGTGTCACTTGCTATGTACTAAAATAGCAATTTGTTTGTATCCACCCTTTAGAATTTTGTGCACCACCCTTAAAATTTTGAGGACATTTT
>NW_022740913.1:0-542 GCF_011630105.1 Anneissia japonica
ATCTGTGATTTTCTGTGTATGTATGCATGCATACACTGTATACAGTATATATAAATTGTAAACCATTAGGATGTGCACTAAGTAAAAAAAAATAATATTAATAATGTCATCTTATTTGGTGCACGTATCCATCACTAGCAGAGCTGCTCACGACGCCGTTTTCCACCTGCAGAGTATAGCCTTTTTCTCTACATTTTTTATTTATTTATTTATTTATTTAATTAATTAATTTTATTTTTTTAATATTTATTTTGAATGTCACTCCAAATAAAATGGCCTTGTCAATTTTCAGAGTGACATTCATACTATTTATAAATGGAAAAGATAGTGTAATCTGCTATTGTGAAAAAATTGTCCTAACCATGATTCAAACTTGCTGTATATCAGGCATCCAAACCAACTGGCAGCCACATGGGTGTGGGCTGGGGTGGATGGGATGTGCAAGGTGAAAAAATGAACATTGGAAATTTACATTGGAATAGGGAGAAGTTTGTTTAGCATTTTCAGTTTTCACACAGCCCAGGCCAAACCCAGCCTACACC
>NW_022740914.1:0-660 GCF_011630105.1 Anneissia japonica
ATATATCGTTAAGTTGACGACATTGAGCAGGAAGATGATCGGTTGTCGTGGACGACGACGTAAGTCCGGATACTCCACTCAATAATTCAATGATAAACAATAAAAAAGACCAATGTGACTTACCGATATATCTCCTCGAAACTAATATTTAAGGCCTAATTTTCAGATAAAATACATTTCTTCTCCACTAATGATATTTTTGTTTTAATAAAACCGTAATAAAAATAGTAACTTCTAAATTGTGCCATTTATTTTCAGCAATTTTTTTTCAGGGCGCGCTTTGCGCATTGATATAAGTCCATCGTACAACCGCGATGCGGTCGCATGCAGAGCACATGTTCGCGCACACCTACATGTTCAGTGTTGGGGAGTCGAGTTGCATCGTTCCGTCTCACCGCCGCCCAGTACTACGCTTGAAAATGAGTGCCGACTAACGAAGTCAGGCGGCAATTACTAAATAGTTTTAAATATTAATTATATAGCCTATATATCCATATTAAATGTTGTTCACCGACAGATTCACATTAGCGTAAATTGAAATCATTATTTTGTTAGTTATCTTAATAATATGAATAATTAAATGTTATTATTATTGTAATAATTAAATTATTATTGTATTGTTTTATTGTTTCATTCATTTTTTCATTCAGTGCGTCTCAC
>NW_022740915.1:0-1524 GCF_011630105.1 Anneissia japonica
TAATATGCATGCAAAACAGCCACAATGCATCTGTGAAATAAAAAAACAAAGACTTTGGGAAAATAAAAACATAAAAATAAAAAACAAATCTGTTTTCTGCAAAACATGGGTAGACTCACACATTAAAACCATATCAGATATTATTGTTGATAATAGATTTACGCCTTCCATAAGTAAACTAAAAGTTAAGATTTTTATGTGTCATTTATAAATGGAAAATATATTATACCAAATGCTCAAAAAAGGTGGGAAATGGAGTTACAAATGGATGCAATAGATTGCATCCATGTGAGTATTGTAATATTACTGAAAATGAAGAGCACATGCTATTTAAATGCAGATATATAGCAGCATGTTGGACGAAATTACACACTATGATGCGATCATGTTTTAAAATCAATGATAACTTACAATGGAACAAAATCGTTATTGGAAGCTATAGCGAAAGAGTCAACGAAATGATTTCAATTTTGACGTTTTGTATTTATAAAGTTAAAATAATGAATAGATTATGTTTGAGGACAAAATGTCCTTGGGTGATGTTTTTATCTGAACTAAACAGACTAATTACATGTGAATTTTTAATTAATAAGGAAAAAGCAAAAACTAAATGGTCTATGGTCGATCTAGATAAGTTTAAATAAATATATGTATAAATAAATGTGTGATGGTTGACTTTACGGAAGACAAGCAATTGAAGAAAATGATTAAAAAAATAAATAAAGAATACAATAGTCGATATCTGAACACTTATTACGTAGAACAGTAAAGAGACATGTACTAAGTAATTTCATAACAGATACATATTTCATACTATTATTAACTTAATATATATAATAACTGTTAAAATGTAGACTATATGTTATGTGTAATATATCTATGTAGGTTAAGACATTATGATGAAATAAAAGTGGGACGATCCCACAAAAGAGAAAAAAAATATAGGGGGCCTAGTACAATAATATAGGAAAAGGGAAGACAAGTAAAAAAGATCAGTATGATTTTATCCTATTGAGATACAGGCGTTTTTTCCAGTTCTGTGCCATGGAGTGTATGGTTCAGTTCAGTGTCTTGAGACAACTATGCAAGGTAATTCAACAGAGGACGCACATCTCCGCTCTCGAACATAGCGCGTGCGTACAGTCCTTTGATCTTTACTGTGGCATCGACAATCCGATACTAGTTGCGAGTACAGCCGTCATTAGTCTATGCGTGCCATTCGTTTTATGGTGTTAGTTTTTATTTTATTAATTGTGGGTACTTCGCAATGTCTGTTACATCTGATTTTTTATGACCGCGAGCTTGTTAAATGCTTCTATAAACTGCAATTTGATTTGTGAAAATTGACCAAGAAAATGAAAAGTTATAGCAATTTAAAATTTACGAATTTTATAAAATTTCATGAATCTTATGTAACATTAATCTGTAATTTTGACAATGTTGGCATAAGGTGCCGAAAACGAACATTTGAGTATATACAGAACATTTATTAATTTTTTCTGCGAAGTAAGTCTCATGAACGAC
>NW_022740915.1:1556-2221 GCF_011630105.1 Anneissia japonica
ATTCACCACAATTTTGGTAAAATTAATGTTGAAATGAAGAATATAATTTCAGTCTAATGTTAGTGCAAAATATCATTAGGCCTTTGTAATCACCGCATGACGCGCGATTATCATGGCAACTAACACGCGCTTGAGTACGCTGACGGTTTATGGTCTGGTTGCTATGGTTTTGTGACGTTGTAGGGACGCACGTGCGCCTAGAATGTCGATGCCAGAGTTATAACCTTTGATGTCCCGAGATGTGCGTCCTTCTGTTGAATTGCCTTGGTTTGGCCTTAACCGGCCATGTTGTCACCTCTTGGTCACCTAAACAAAACATTGACCAGCTACAAACTAACGCGATAGGATAGGAAGTTAGCAGTTATGATAGATGATTAATGCTATATATGTGAAATACCGTTATGTTCGGTTTGGGGTTGCCGCAATCGATCCAACAAAGGAACAAAAATGTATCAATTTCCTTAAATTAGAAAAAAGGAGGAGGATTGGAAATTTTTATTTAAAATTTGAATGGCGTTCCTTTACGTTTAATCAACCTTGTATGTTTTGTAAAGTATACCCAAAACGATTCAATGAATCAGGAATATACTATTTCTGATTTTTTAAAATTATATTTTCCCATTATTCATTTTTTAATTTTATTTATTTATTTATATATAGACCTA
>NW_022740916.1:0-811 GCF_011630105.1 Anneissia japonica
TATTATAGACATCACATATGCCTATATTACAGCATTAAAATAAATCCTGGCTAGCTAGCTAGGCTAGTAATATCAGTATGATTATAGAAATTAGATGGAAATAAATACAGTAGTACACATGGTCTATCCTAAACTAACAAAGCCTCAGTCTGCCTTCACTGTCAGACGACTACTCCTAGGCTAGTACAACAATGGATCGCACCACCATGCGGCCCACGGCTGCAGTCAATGTCACTCAGCTACCGCGTGATCACACATGCTCAAAATATTGCCTAGAATTTTACGGCCTATAAGTATGATTAACAGATTTGAGACAGGTCTTACCTGACTAAACTAAGATTAAACATGATAAATCAACACTTCAAAAAAATATTGATTCCCGGGGACGCAAATCCGACTCTGACGAAAATTGTAAATAAAAGCCTAGTCAAGTCGTACCAGATTTTCACTATTTCACATGCGTCAACTTCAATCGATAAATGCTTTGCGTTAACCTGGATTTTCCCAAACAACTTCGATTGGTTCCGAAACTAGACTTATTTGGAAATGTTTTTACCATATAAGGAAGCCATGGGCGGGCCTTATCTATTAATGAGAACTATAAATAGAGTTGATGCAATTTTGCTAAGCGACGCTAAAACGTGGTTACGCTTTGAAACGATAGGTGGCGCTGCGCAAAGCAAATGCGGAAGTAAGATCGAAAAATCGCGATATAACGGACAAATCGTCTATCGGCTGTCCTACTGACCATAAACTGCTCAGTACCATGGTACCATAAGATTCCATAGTACCATCACATGACACTAGTTCA
>NW_022740917.1:0-5502 GCF_011630105.1 Anneissia japonica
AAGATTGAGAGAAGTTTTGGTATTCTGTACTGTATTTCTGAAGTGCCATTCGTTTTGGGGTTGCAATTACATTTTGATATTAACATGGACTTTTGCTGCGTATGGCACCCCATACAAATCAGGGCCAAAAGTGGAACGTGAAATTTTGATATGGTTTCGTAGTCAAATTTGCGAGAAAAACTTCAGCTACCCGTATTTCTCGACTGAGACGTCAGTGGGAGCTGTATGGCAAGGAGATTGTGCAACCCTTAATTCGTATTAAGGGAATTTACGCCCAGAAACCTTGTAGTTATTAATATTTTGGTTATAATAGAAAATATTCATTTTTTGTGACGCCACAGTCACTATATAGTTAGCATGCATACGTCATAAGCTAGATTACGTCACCTTTTCCTGGTAAGGCAAACTATCCCGGCGTGCTTTTTCCATGGACAAAAAAACTGCTTTGCACTTGGATGCCTTGTCCTAGCTAGGGATACAAGAGCCGCATTGTTAGCATTGTATAATACAGTACGTACAAGGTACCTCTGCAACTGAATTATTCTTAGTTATTTGTTTTTGTTTTTGTTTTTTTATTTTATTTTAATTTATTTCTTTCGAAAGTGTACTTTCTATCACATTTTATTGCACTGTCTAGTTATAGGCCTAGCCTAGTCTTATGTATGCCTCATCGTCATCCGCTACACAGTACATCAGTAGCGCCCCACCCCCATACAGTACAGACGTTTGCTGGGCAACAACGTGATTGAACCTTCCTTCCCAGGTGTTCATGTATTGGCATATTGTTAGCTAACCAGTTGTGTGTATTTCTTTGTGAAAATGAGTACCGCGGCGTACTCATTTTCACAAAGCATTTGCATCCCTTCTTGGAAAGAGGGAAATTCGAAATAATTGTCTCCATATCTTCGCTAGTTAAATTAATCACCGTAATTTAGCTTACTCTTATGAATTTAGATAGCGCTTAAAATGTACAATAATCATTTTACTACTCGACAAATTCCGAACTTTATTCATAATAGTTTCATCTTGCTATACTATATACTCCAACATCACTGGCGCATGGTAACAACCAACTGATGCAGACCATTTCCGGTCACACATTACTCTCCATAACACAGCGCCCCCTAGTTTCGTCACCTCTGGGTTGTGTCATCAGTTTCTGTGGTTATTTTTTTTATTGGATTATCAATGCATAGGTCTACGTACGTAGGTACGACGATAGAGCCTAATATAATTTTTTTTGCGATAATTTAATTACAATTCCCACTGACAAACACTGATGAACTGTAAAGATAGCCAAAATAGAGGCTTCCGACCCGCTCGAGTTCTCTCCCGTTTCAATCATACCCTCTTAGCAGCCGCTGGTTCCTAGGACGATTTCTTGGTAATCATTCCCTCTTCGCAGCCGCTATTTGGTTCTTAAGACGTCTTAACAGCAGATTTTGGTTACTGAGACATCTTTTTGGCAACTGCGCATGCTCGACATGACTTGATAACGTCACTTACTTTCAAGCGCATGCTCATTGTGGTTTTTTAAAATAATTCACGGACGTTATTTGGTTACTGCGCATGCTTAGTTCGGAATTCCCATTTCTTCGTAGTAAAAGCTACCGCTACCTACATTTTCTTAATGACTATCCTCTTCATCGTTACAGCCTAAAGGTGCGGCGCGAAAATATGAGACTTTTGTGGCAAGTCTAATCGAGACCCATTATATATTTCCAATAAACTAGGGTAAAATATGGAACTGTGCAACAACTGGTTGGTCGAGAATAAGTTATCTGCATCCACAAAAAAACGGAGTTCATTATTTTCAGATCATAAATAAGATCATAAGGTTTATTTTGGACCTTGCCCCAAGAGCACACATCGGGCTGAAAGAACTTTCCTTACTTAGATTTCTTAATATATGCGATAGGGTTAAATTTCTTAGGCTGGTCCATGCTTTTAAAATTTTCAATGATGTGGATACTCCTTATTTAGCAGATAATTTTACAAAGATTGCTGAACAACAGCAATACCGTACTATTTTAATACTATTCAAAGACTGGAATGATCTACCATCTAATATCAAGTGTATTAACAAATTAAATGAGTTTAAACATTGCTTGTTTGTAGGACCCCATTGGAATTAAGCTGTTCTTCAGCTTTATGGGTTATCCTGGTATTTTGCCCTGATGGTTCTTTGTGAATTTTGACAAAGATGTGACAGTGTTTAAGATCGTGAGAAAAGACAAAGTATAAAACTATTGATTGATATTAAGCAAATGTTGTTTTAAGCGAGTTTTCAATTTTTTTAAAGATTATGAGAATTAGTTATGGTAATAGGAAGTGAGTTCCAGAATATAGGACCGTGACAGAAGATTAAAGTTTGTCTGAGTTTAGTGCGAGGTAGTGGTAAATGGAAGTTAGATGATTGTCTAATGGAGGACACCAGGATTTGCCCAACGGGGGGGGGGGGGCGATGTCCCAACGAAAGAGTGGGGTGGTGGTCGCTCAAAACCTCTCGAAAGTTTCCCAGGGGCCCCTGAAAATATGACAATTTGGACGTTTCAAAGGCTTCATTAATCGATTTAAGAAAAAATATATATTTTTTTCTCCCCGATGATTTGTGCCTCCCCGTTGGTGCCACTCTGTGGCACTACTACCGGTACTTTTTTACTACTACTTTTATATAATTAAAAAATGGGGTGGGAAGGGGGCGGAGGCTTCCACTTGAATCCGCTACTGATCTAGTTCATGAGCATTGTCAACAAATGGGTGTGTTCTAGGCGGGATATGCACTTTCCTGCATTCTCAAGATTTATGGCGATGGTGAGTAAGAGAATGACGATGGCACAGGAGGTGGAATCAGCAGTAAATAGGTGTCCTACAGCACTGAAGGTTAGGAGTTGTATGATGATATTAGCATATGAAAATCAAAGTTTTGAGGGACACCCCTTTATGTTGAAATGCCGCTACGGGAAAACGGAATTTGAGTCTCAAAACTTCAAGTTTTTCTATTCACAAGGCCGAAGGGTGAAAAAAATCTATGACCTTCAATGTTTTAATGCATTTGTTGAGAGGCCACCCCCTCAACCTTAAACTGCCGCTACAGGAAAACAAATGAATTAGCGAGTCTCAAAATTTCAGGTTTTCAGTTCACATAGATATCTATATCACTGAGTCAGTGTGAAAAAAAAATTATGACCCATGGTGTAATGTATTTTTTGAGGTAGCATGAAATGACTCAACCCTTAAAAACTTTCGTGATTTCCGATTGTGTTAAAATATGTGTAGTTTTCAACATAGGCCTACTATCTAACCATGAAGGAGCTGAGTACTAAAGCTGAAATTTGGTTTATAGGTAGATCTAATATATCTGATTAACTGGGATACATTTAAGAAAAGATTTTAACTGTCCACATGACGATCCGTTTTTAAGAAACATAGGCGTTTTTCTCTTTTATAGATCTGGTCCCAACTTTGAATATATGCCATTTAATTTCAATTGATTTGATCAGTCTGCGCTCGCATGTGGCTAGAGACAACCACACATATATAATACATCTGTAATATGAGGGGTATATACCCACTCATATGGACTCAGGGTGACCTCGAAAATCACAAAAAAAAAATTGATCGTTAAACAAAGTGGCTACTTTGAGTGCAGATAAAGTTAAATTACCATGTTTGACTTTGATAGCTATTACCAATCCCGAGTTATAAGCTTCCAAAGTTGAAGTAAATTGCGTTTGTAAATCTTGAAGAACCACGCCCCCTTTTTTGAGGACTCAATACCTCGGAAAGAAACTATATATCCTATAAGGCTAATTTTTTATTTTTTGGTTTTTTCATATAGTGGATCATTTTTCAAAATGTTTCATCAAAATCTGAGACGGTCATAGAGGAATTTTTTTTTTAATCTGGTTGATTTGACATGGAATGACCCTACAATAGGTCAAAGGTCGGAATGTACCATTTCCGGTCCCTATTTGAATATTTTTTTCATAAGGACGAATATAAACATAAATCTCCTGAACAATTTGCGATCAATTGTGAGTCTCTGTGACCGAGATTTGACAATACAAGGTCAAAGGTCACACTTTCAAAAAGTCGCATTTCCCGCCATTTTTTGATAAAAAGGTTATTACAACCATAGAGATTTAATAAG
Organism: Anneissia japonica; assembly: GCF_011630105.1. Lineage (NCBI taxonomy): Eukaryota > Metazoa > Echinodermata > Crinoidea > Comatulida > Comatulidae > Anneissia > Anneissia japonica. The sequence continues at coordinate 4,154 of NW_022740917.1, forward strand.
AATACTAGAGCGCTAACTGCAATGTATTCGATGTTTGAAATACGCAGTGCTCTGTGTGTGTACCATCCAAGATGGCTGCCATAGATTCAGCCAATAAAATTTCGCATAAGCACTATCACTTTCAATGGCGCCCTCAATTTGCACGGAAAGTTCAGTATAGCTAGTTACCCGTATGTTTGAAACTCGAGCGTTGCGGTGTATGGGTGTAATGTACACAATTTTTTTTAAATTTTTGAATAACATGCTCTACTTGGCCTCTTTTTGGCTACGACAGTTTAATATTTTGTTATTATCAATCTAATTATCATTAATGAAATAATAGTCAGTCAGAGGGCTTATTTATGGTAATAATATGATAGTAAGCCTGAAGGTGGCGCTTTCCTACGGCGACCATCTTGGATGGTACACATACACAACTCTGCATTGCTTCGCCATCTTGTCAGCACTCTAGTTGTTTAATAGCTCTATGATTACAACAAAGAGGAAAATGCATATTGTGAACAGTTTGAGACCAAAATAAAGTCTCTCTGACCAGTGGTTATCGAGGTACAGGCGTCCAAATCCACAGGCGGCCATTTTGAAAAAACGCCTCCAAACGGGACTCCCCCCCCCCCCCACACATATCTGGGAGGTATATAGGAGCTATATTTTATCTAAATTTGTCCATCTTGCCAAATCCATCGAGAAAAAAAGGTATCCTAAAATTAGTCACGGATCTCATGAAAATGACTCTACTATTATAGCAGAGTCATATAATATGCATAGTACTGTTGATATGCATCAGTGGTTGTCAACAAAGGAGTTACAGCCATGATGGTTACAGCATTCAGGCAGGGAAATAAAAAACAACTAATGATATGCGATAACAAGATGAATTTCTTACAAGATATCAATATAAGATATTGATTTCTTCTAAGTTATCAATATAATATGTCTATTTCGTGAATACTTAATCGAGTGCAACTTGTGCACTTTCATCATCATGATTAATGTTATTAAAATTGTAACGAAGAGTTCGAAGGTCCATGCAATCATATTTACTACCGAGCAGTGGCGTAGAAAAATATTTTTCATTGGGGGGGATGATTGGCGTGTTAGCCAGTGTCGTAACAGGCGCGGGGGTGGGGCAGGGGGAAAAACTGCCCCTCCCCTGACGGTTTTTACCGGGCTGACCAAGCCGTCGTACCGGGCTGGGTAATAAGAGAAAAGAAAGAGGGGAGAGGGAGAGAAAGAAAAAGAAGAGGAAAAGAAAAGGAAAGGAAAAGAAAAAGAGAAGAGAAAAATAAAGACAAGAATAAAAAGGAAGATATCATAGTGACCAGACTCACAACACCCTGCAACCCCTTCTC
>NW_022740917.1:5559-12076 GCF_011630105.1 Anneissia japonica
GTGTGAAATGTGGCTCTCTTTGCAAGCACATCTAACATCTAAGGAAAGAAGAGCTTAGAGTGGTACCAGATAAAATAATTTTGTTATCAACATTAATACATTATGCTAATTTTCATCTTTGTAAGCGCATAAGACAGTGCAAAGTATTTCTGTGACAGTCTTTTGAAGTGTGTAAAGCCCCATTTTATCCCATACATAGTCAAAATATTGGGGGGATGATACAATGGACCATCCCCCCATGTCAAATATTGGGGGAGATATATCCCCCATCCCCCCGGGATCTACGCCTATGCTACCGAGTGAGGAGTCGGATTCCGATTCTACCTCTGAATCAATATAGTATTCAGCTGAATGAACGCTGTGTAGATTCCCCTCTTTAGAGACTCCAGCACATGTTCCTCTACGAGTTGACTTGACAAAACGAGCGATGCCCATACTTTTTAGATGTTGCCAAAGATTAACAGGTAAGCGGAAATTAGTATAGGCCTACTGATTTTTTTTCGGACATCTTTTAGAACAGAAGGTGAGTATGTTATTTTATTTTGATGAGGGTATTCATATCATGTAAGCTCCTGATCCTTCTCTGTTCTCAGGGCCTGGGTTTTAAAATACATCACCGCAGATCAGAATTTCGAAGTTGAAGCTTGCAGAAATATTGCAATAGTAAGAAATCCTTGAATTGAGATATTACGGAAGCCCGTGTCAACAGTGAATAAAAATTTCAAATCTGTTAACTGGCGGCCTCCAGATAATTAAGTGGCGGCCGCCATATCTGGTTTGAAATTTTTATTCACTGTGCTTCCGTAAGATATCTCTTCCTAACAAATCCAGAAAATGAGACAGGATACTTCGATTGAAAAACACTTAAGTTCTTGTGTGGATGATCGGTGATGGTACCGTAATATAACCCAACCTATGCTAGGCCGAAGAACGGTACGGTAGAATACAGGAATACGACAGACTGACACGTGCCTTTGGTCATGAACATTTGAAGTTAAGGATACTATGACTGAGCCTGGAAATTCTCGCTGTCAAAAACACCTGTATATACTCACAAACATGAAAATGAAGATCAATGTAGCTTAACACACACATCTACGAATGAATAAATGTAATACGTAAAAAGTGAATAATACTGCAAATTCAGGGTGTTACAATTGTATGCGCGACACCATCATGTTTCACAGTCAACCTCAAATTTTCAGTATTGTGCATATGAGTTTTTATACAAGTATAAATATCCCGGGCTGGTAGTTTACTATAGTTACAATTGAATTTTATATTTTTCTGCCAGTATTGTTAAATTATTAGTTTTTTTATATGTTGTTACATATTGTTTTATCTATTTTGTTTTCTTATAATTTTTTTAAAATACAAATATAATATAAATATATTGCAATATATTATTGTGTGATTTTTGTAACTTTGAAGGAATACCATAAACTGAACAAACAATATGAACAGAGACATGGAAAAAACAGCCAAGAAAGCACATGATGATTTGATGGACCTTATTTGTCGTGACTTGAAAGAAAAAGAAGTCAAGTTATACAAGAAACGCCTTAGCACTCCCGAATATGGAGGATTTAGGGCAGGGGAAGTTGAAAATATGAAAACCATGGAAGATGTTTTATCTGCTCAAGAGAAGCGAAGAATTTTTACCATTGGCGATTATAGTATGCTTAAAGAGCAGTTACAAAATATTCCCCATGATTCACTGGTGGTGGTAGTCACACAATATGAAAAAAAACTGAGAGATCAAGGTAATGAAATATTAGTGGTGGTTAAAGCTTATCAGGTTGGGTATAACACTTTAAAAATGCATTTAAGTTCTCTACATAAAAAAGAAATTAAGTTTAATTGTATCTATTTTTTCTCCAAATTAAATCCTTGTCTATTTATGTATTTTATATTTACGAATTTATCATTCATGTCAAAAATAAAAAATAAAAAATTGAAATTTATGCTAGAAAAATGCTTTAATAACTATTAAATTTTTACCATTGGCGATTATAGTATGCTTAAAGAGCAGTTACAAAATATTCCTCATGATTTAATATGAAAAAAAAACTGAGAGATCAAGGTAATGAATTAGTGGGGGTTAAAGCTTATTAGGGTGGGTCTAACACTTTAAAAATGCATTTAAGTTCTCTACATAAAAAAGAAATTAAGTTTAATTGTATCTATTTTTTCTCCAAATTAAATCCTTGTCTTTTTATGTATTTAATATTTACGAATTTCTCATTCATGTCAAAAATAAAAAATAAAAAATTGAAATTTATGCTAGAAAAATGCTTTAATAACTATTTGTTTAATATTTTTTATAATGTTTCATTTATCTTGTTCCCAGGTGTTACAATTAAACAAAAACAAGAATGTAAGTGATTGTAGATCTTTTCAATTATTTGTGCAGATGTTGCATTAAGCCAGGCATATTATCATAATGACTATTGACCAACAGATTAAAATATCCACTTTGTCTGGGCAGTTGCCGGCCTAATGCCGTCTTGAGTGGATTATCAATAAAAACAAGTGCACACTTTGTCAGCTTTTGTGTTCTCGAGCAAATCCCGCCGGCCCACTGGCCTACAATTGTCGCCCAGTATGTGACTAAACATTCGCAAATGTCATACAAAGGTCCATTGCTTGGGTTCTCTTTCACATTGTGTAGAGATAAATGACCTTATCTGAATGAAATGTCTGTTCTGTTGAATTGCCCAAACACATCTGACTAGGATAATCAATAAAGTTCATAATTTTCAAATTTAAAGTAATGATATTGATAATGATATTACTTTTATTGCATGGGGAGAAGAGATTAAAAAAATAAATTTTAAAAATAAGTGTCTCCATTCACTGGTAATAAACGGTACAGTACGATAGAGACTACACTTCTCTCGCCCATTAAGAGCGTTATAAGCTTTTTAAAGATACAAATCACAAATAACTAGTTTTAGTGTTGATTATAGGGATGATGACTATGACATTGACAGAGCTTATATTATGATGCTTTCAAACCCTTAGCCAGGGGCTTCAAGATCACCCTTTTCCAGAATTTTCTTGTTAAAATTAGCTCCAGACATTGGAAATTTGGCATTTTTTTATAAATCTTGGTGAGGCTTAGTTGAATGTGGCCCAATGTGAAAAATTCGAACCCCCTTTGAAACTTACTGACTACTATTATTAAATTTCATTTGCTTTATTTATTCAATATTAGCTATGGATGCGGAACCGTATGTAACATCTCCTGGTTTAACCAATACACCTGGGATTCCTGCTCGCAAAGACCAAGGCGATTGTTATCCTGCTGGTAATGGATATGTCGTGTATATCTCAATCTTTGTTAAAGAAAAAGACCATACAGGACATTCTCGAGATGGTAAGTGACACTAATTTATTTTTTATTTATTTCATCTTTACCCTGGTTTACTTGGTCAGTGCAAACACATTGTTATCCCCAGGGCCCAGCAACACATACAGTAAAATACAATCAAATGACAACAATTGAGAGAAAAGTACAAAGACAATCAAATTATCAAATTCATATTATAACATACGTGTGTACCTTCTTCATAATTTTAATAATGAGGATTTTAATTTGCAAAAAAAGCATTTAATTTTGTAGAGTTTATGATAAATTGCATAGTGGTTTTAGTAAATACGATATTTGAAAGTTCCGCATTTGTTTTGCATAAAATATGTCAAGTTTGTTTTGTAATTGTCAGAAAGGAATTACAGAATATTAAGTATAAGTCAATTTTTATCTTTAAGGTGTACTAGTAGACAAACGAAACATTCGTCGTTTCTTTAAAGGTAGAGAGTTTACGTTTGAATTCTTTGAAGACACACGAACACCAGAAGAATTGTGGGAAATCATTGATGATGTAAAAAAGGATGCCGAGGACAGCAGCAGTTTCTTCTTTATCATCTCAAGCCATGGCAAAGGGATCACATTGAAAAACGAGTCTGGTGGGGCTGAATTACACAAGGATACCCAAAAGCCAGTTGTCATTTCTGTAAGCCTTTGGGTGTTTTTATTTCTTAGATCTTTTTCAGCTAATACTGTAAGGTATGATAGTTAGAGGTGACTATACAAATATACTCTATACAATAACAGATTCAGAATAAATTCTTAAATCAGGAATATGAAGAACGCATTATAATTAGCCAAATTAAAAGGGTACCGGTACACCTTTTTAACATTTTCTTTTTTATTTCTATTTTATTATACCTTGTTTGACATTTTTGACAATTTTTTTCTTTACTTCTATTTTATTTTACCTTGTTTGAATAATGATTTACATTATTTTTATTTTTTACATAATTAACCAGTAAATAACATGCAGAGTTTCTTGCATGCATGTACACAGGGATGTAGTTGAGGTGGGCGAGGCCACCCAGACTTGGAAGTTTTCCACCCAGTCTAGAGCTAATTTCATGGCCCTCCGCCAACCCTTATTAACTAACTTTTCCGTTCTTAAAATCCATTCTTATTATTTAAAGTTTACCAATGTTATCACCCACCCTTAGTTTTTTACCTACAACCCTGTCTTGTCTTATTTTTTTAAGATAAGTGCATTACTGAGAATTATTTTAACCTTTATCAATGTTTCAACAAGAAAATTTCACACTCTACCCTTTTGTTTTTCAATTATTTTTGTAAGCCTTAAAGAATACTCCATGAAAAGAAAGCCTGCAACCCAGTCCTTAGTCTAGTGCCTTCAGTTAAGTGATTCAAGTGTGTGCTATTTTCTATCTTGTAAATTATACAATATGTAGTGAAGAACCAACTTCTGTCCGTCATGGCGAAGCAATCTGTGATTGTTCAGTTTATTCCTTGTCTACACTAAGCTGGGCGTAAACTGCACCATTGGCGGGCGAAATGCTATCGAGAACATGACAACGCACTAAACAGTAGATCATTGTTATTTTTAATGAAGATTCACCCATAAGCCAGTATTGGCAGGCCTTTGTAAAAGGGTGAGACGCTAATAAACATAATACTACTAATCTACAACGAAGTGACCAGTGTCCCATGCCACCTATGTGCAGGCTTCTGGTTAGCATCTTCCAATTTCATAACCTGCCACATTCACCAGTTGCCCATCACCATAGGACTTGATAAGGTTGTTTGTGCTTGTACAGGTAGTGTGCATGAAATGTGTATTAAGGTGGGATACCCATTGCACAGAGGGTATCACACACTCTTGGCTAGCTGAGGTGAGCAGATTCCTGGTGGCACAGAGTAGTGAGACGACCAAGTAGTTCAGATCAGTTGCAGTTGAACTCCCTTATGCGTCTTGGAACTGCCTTTAATGCTTTCCTCGAAGCATGATGTATACCTACTTGAGGATGGACATACCTGTAGTATGTTGTCGCATGCTGGGTACAAAGTAATCTGCACCCTTCCCGTTTCCAGAAGCTTGTCTGTTATATGCCTTAAAAGTGTGACATCTGCAATCCTGTTTACCATAGCACTACTATTACTAACTACTACTACTACTACTACTACTATTAATTCTAATACTGTACTACCAAGCCATTTTAAAAATTTTGTGAAACACTTAATTCATTGTTTTGTTTGTATTGTATATGTTTGTGTGCTTATCCATTTTGGAAGTTTTATTTTTGATTGAAATTGAATAACAGCTTGAGAAAATAAGTGTTAAGACCATATTAAGTGTTAAGACCATATTCCTCTTTATTAAATAATTTTAGGAAGAAATCCGGTTGGTAGAGACCAACGCATATGTTCGAGTTGATGAAATAGTGTCAAAGTTTGAACATTTTATGATTGGTAAGTTATGTATAATTTTAATTAATTAACTGATGTACAAAATTAATTTGTAAAAAAAATAATTTGATTTTTGTGGTCATCTTGATAGGATATTTATGTGGGGTGGCCGTTCCTGAGCCCCCTTTTGGAAAGTAAAAAAGGAGAAAAAAAGAAAGAAAAAAAATTACCAATCGCCCAAAATGCCTCAGAGGATATTTCCGGGCGTCTAGAAAACAAAAATTTCCGGGGAATACCCCGACCCCTAGGGTAGTGTTGTCTATCGGTCGCCCCCACCTTTCGGACATCTTTGGATCCATCCCTGATAGTGTTGATTTATTAAGTTTTCTGTGAAAAGTTTGAAATGAAATAAAATTACGTTGAAAAAAACCATTGCAAATAGAGGATGAAAATAAAATATGAACTTGCCTGCGGTAATGATAATACATACATTTTGAATGTTGAAAAATGGAATTTATATCCGATAAAGGCAACTAATCTTTCACTAAACTTTGCACACGCATAGTTCATTAGTTCTTGCGAATGTGAGAGATCAATACATCCTTGTCATGCATTTGAATGACAAGATGGGATCTCTGAAAAATATTTTCAAAATCAATCATGGTGCAATAAGGTAAACTGCAAACCATCTTGTCGTAATTCTATAAATTATTTGTATTCCCAATGAAGCCTCAATGGCCTAGTTTGAGGTTTCTGCATAAACAACAAGGAGGTCAGGTTTGA
>NW_022740918.1:0-869 GCF_011630105.1 Anneissia japonica
AAATACGAAAACGAAGCGATAGCATACGTTGACATAATAGAGACATAAAATGTATTGCAAGCGAATATTTCGGACACGCCTATCATATATATATAATATATATATATATATAAATAGAATATATTATTTTTTTAAATTAATTATATTACACCACATTCATGTGGTAATGTTATGAATCACGTTATTCTTTTGCTGGTCAGTGTGCTAATAGGAATAATATTATTAACACTTTTAATTGGGTTAACCATTATATACTTTTTTATAATTTTTTTCTATAGAGGCTATACTTGTACTCTAATGAATATTTACTATGCTGTAACATATTTTTATAGCATCTTATAACGAAACAAATGACAGTAACTTTAAAAGGAAACTTGATAAAAGAATTAGTTTTCTTTTTATATATAAAGTATTCACTTTACTTTATATAAACTTATATATATCATAACCAAATAATTATTTATAACACAAAGCTCTTCCTCAAAATACAGGGATGCTGAAACCATGGAGGAACAGCATACTGAAACAAACATAGGCTTACTGAACTGAAATACAATCAACAGAAAGTGTACAGAGTCATCAAGGCCAGAGACTGGCTACTCTGGGCTATAAATCTTCATTAGTAGGAGTAGGTCATTTGTCTATACGGTTGAGTATTCCCTACTTTGGGGAGCCTGAAACCGTTTTCTTGCTAACTTACCTCAGTTGCCGATAGTATGAACACTTTTCCCATATTGCTCTGCACCGGAAACAAAACTAAGATATCTTTGTTAATAGAGATATCTCTATTAATAGAGATATCTTTATTTAAAACTAAGATATCTCTATTTAAAACTAAGATATCTCTATTTAAAACTAAGATATCTCTA
>NW_022740919.1:0-277 GCF_011630105.1 Anneissia japonica
CAAAATATTCATTCAGGATAACATATTCAATGTACAACAAACAAAAAACCTTGAAACGAAATACAAATTGTTTTTCAAAAAAGTCCAGACTATCTACTAAATAGCAAGGCCCATAATAGTCATTATGTGAGGTCATCACGACCATTATTTCGTCGCTCACATCACGAACTAACACAATTAAATTCAATTGTGTTAGTTCGTGAAATCAAAAAAGCGCGTCAAAATACGCGCTGTTGTCGTTAAGGACTTTTTGTGTGGTAAAGAATACAAAATTACT
>NW_022740919.1:282-3132 GCF_011630105.1 Anneissia japonica
GGTAAAGAATACAAAATTGCTTGACAACCAATACGCGCTCGTTTTGACGCGCTACTGTGATTTCACGAACTAACACAATCTACTTTGATTGTGTTAGTTCGTGATGTGAGCGACGTTTTAGGCATGTCTCATGGTCTTGACAAATTTGATAGTTTCAAAAGCTACGACAACCAAATAAATGGGACTTGGAAAAATAGCTTAAAAATAATGATAATAATAATTTTACTATTTTTTATGGACTCTCCCCTCGTTATTGACGAATGACGAGTGCTCAGCAAGCGCAATATACATATTTCCATATGGTGTCATTTTAATCGAAATAGTTATTATGTATTCAGTTTTGCTCGTTTTTTCTGCAGGTTTCAGTTCAATTAAAGTACAATTTGTATTGTGAATTTTTTTTTTTTCAAATTGAGGTTTCTTATTTGGAGTAAAGTATGCAATATTGATCATGTGATTGTTTACTTACTATTTTACAATAGAAATTTCATTTTGTACGTAAAAAGAATAACGATCTTGAATCTATCCCATTAACCTTCATAAAGACTATAATACGAAACACATCATTGCAATTATTTGCAGAGTATTGATGGCAAGGCAACTTTACCGTCGCAACTATATTATTTCCAGAATTGTTTTTATGATGAAGAATATGTAGCCTACTGTGTTTACATTTTTTTAATGATTAATTAGGCCAAAAAATGATTTTGCTTCCCACAGCACGACTTTTGAAAACCCAGTTTGAGTCGGTCGGTGGGTACGTACAAGTTTATAATATTATATTACGACTAATTCTCGAATTCAGGAATCGCATTCCCTAAAATTTGTCTTTTGTAAAACAAAATTTAGAGACCTGTTTCATATTTTAGGTCCATTATGGGGGTTACCTCGCTGTCGTGCCTCGACAGGGGAGGTACGTACGTGTAAGAAGTTCTAAAGTAAATGAATATTGGTTTTTTTTTTTAACTGCGTTGAAACGAATAGGATTATTGCAACGTTGTCGGCCATCGACCAGAAACCAGCTCTCCTCGATGGGGGAAGGGGAAGCAAGCATGAAGGATTAAAACTCTTAATGTGAAATAAGATAAAAGATAATATAATAATTTGTATTGGTCCAAAAATTGGTTTTGAAATTTGCTAAGGCGAGTCGCCGAGCGGTAAGGGAGGGGCGCCGCTGCTACAGACATAACATCGGTGCAGGTTCCAGCCGCTCCTCGACCATTTCGGTTGGTAGAACCAAGTATTCTCGGATAAGGACTTAAAATGGAGGTCCAGTGTATACATCTGGCCCGTGTGCACTTTAAAGAACCCATTTATTCCCTACGTGGGGGCCAGCTTTCTTCAGACATGGGGGCCCTGGACCCCCCCCCCCTCGCTGGCGCCACCTATGGAACAATGACGCTGCTAGTTATGGGTTATTCTTTTACCTTACCTTTACCTTGCTTTCCATAGGCACAAGTTTACAACAAATAAATAATATGTAACTGTAGTTAAATCCATGATTTAAACATGTACAAATGTACAAACCTGACTTCAAAACATGCACAATATAGATACAAAGTAAAAAGGGATATAAAGAATGTGAGTGGATAAACGATGTTAAACTTGTTGTTTTGACTCGTATAAAGATAATAGGTTATTAAGGTATAAATGTTAAAATCCTTTTGATATAAAATTCAGTTAAAAATTCCATTTTAGATTTAATACTGTAAAAATTAATCTAAAAGACTGACTTAATTATTATACATTAAAGGCGTCTTGCACGTTTCTTAAAACGAATGACTTCCTCTTGATCTGATGAATCAAGGGCTCTTTCTGAGGTTAAGAAACATATATATAGCGCCCCCTATATAATGTATCAATTGACCGACGACCGACCCATCCCTATCTCTACAATCAATGACATAAAAGTCAGTTGCGATTAGATACAGTATTGTTGCCTTTGTTGTTCATCTCCAAGGCAAACAAGCCGGGTTTTGGAAGTAAAATAGTTAGCTTCTCTGTACACAAGTTCCAGGTAAGGTTTCGTCTCAATAAATGCATGTTGAGTTTTATCCCAGTTTTTTTGTGTTATTGCTTTATATTGGCTCAGGAAAAGTACGGGGAACCTAAGCTCACAATCAGACTCAACTAAGCATTACTCAACACCGGGCTCAACACGTATATTGTGGTGTAGAACTTACTTAGTTTTACTGTAACGCCACGGTTGTACTGTACCTGTTACGTAGTCTTAAACAAATCCCTACACAGCAGTTTTTTTTTTATGTATCAAGGAGGGCTGAGACCCAGAGAGACATGTACAGGTAGGCCTAAATTTTCTGAGCAAGGGGTAACTGTACCACACTGCATAGTGTGATAATGAGGAAGTCATGGACCAGGTCCATGGTTCATACTCTGTATTGCCTTACGGTATAGGCCAGGGATGTGTGGGTGGAGGGAGGGGGTGTTCGGGTAAGGTGCTTCCACTATATAAGTGGATTTCCTCTAGGTGGGCAGGGAGGGGGTGTTGGTAGTTGGGTTAGTTTTACTAAGTGAAGACAAAATTATATTCACAATTTGTAAGTGGTGCAAGATCTTAACATTTTTGTGTGATAGGTTAGTTTCTGCGAGGTTTTTACTGTGCATGTGAAAGTCCCAGCCACCTCCGAGTAATGCAGGGCATCCTTTTCACGTACATTCCCAGCTGAGTCCCCACCACTTACTGCTGTACAGTCCTGGTAAAATGCCCTGCTAATAAATGATTAGATGATAAGACCTACTTGAAGGTCTAGCCTAGGTCTGAATCAGAGAAGCATGTGAGAGCTAGGCAGGAGCTACAGTAGTCCAAGGAGGTGAGCTTGCTTGATAGAA
>NW_022740920.1:0-1085 GCF_011630105.1 Anneissia japonica
CGTTCCCACTGCTCGCGTCTCTTGCGTTCCTCGCGTTCCCACTGTTCACGTCTCTCGCGTCTCTTGCGTTCCTCGCGTTCCCACTGCTCGCGTCTCTCGCGTTCCTCACGTCTCCACTGCTCACGTCTCTCGCGTCTCTTGCGTTCCCACTGTTCACGTCTCTCGCGTTCCTCACGTCTCCACTGCTCACGTCTCTCACGTTCTCGATACTCACGTCTATCACGTTCTCGATACTCGCGTCTATCACGTTCTCGATACTCGCGTCTATCACGTTCTCGATACTCGCGTCTATCACGTTCTCGATTGTTGTATAGGCTCATTTTTAATTATATAGTCTACCCCCTTAAGTCAGAATCAAAATTACAAATACGCCGATAGAGGGCGCATGTCAGTTTAAAGATTACGAAATACAATTGTATTTCGCAATTTCACTGGATCGTAACCACTTTACGAGGACGTCCTGGCTGACGTTTGGGTGTACACTTTTTACACACACCGTTAATTGTAACCTTGCATCCTATACCGCATACGTTACACGGAAATATCTTGCTATTGTGTATTATCCTATACTTGTGATAGGCGCAATACCCCTTTAGATGATCGGGTAGCGAGTCTTGATCTCGATGGATAATCTTGCGGCATAAATCGGTCGAACCCATCTTGAGATAACGACAACCGTTTACATCATCACCCTCAACGCGTCGACTAGGCGATCGACGTTTTAAGAGTATCGCGTTGCTTACAACTTGCCCACCGCATCTATAGCAAATATTGTGTAGTATAGTCCTACAACCCCTACCACATTTTTCGCACGAAACTGTACCCCCACCTCGCATGATTCTAAACTTGTGACCGCGGCAATATCCACGTAGTTGCTCGGGTAGCGAGTCTTGATGCTTCAATATTGCTTTTCCACACAATTCGGTCGAACCCATCCTGAGATAACGACAAGAATTTTGCGTCATTTTTATTACAACATGTTTTTCCCTTAAATCCATTTTTCATTTAGGTGGTAATTGTGTGTCAAAGGGAACGACCAACAATTCTTCTCGTACAAAACTCCTCGGTACGCCTTGTAAAAAATA
>NW_022740921.1:0-568 GCF_011630105.1 Anneissia japonica
GCCGTTTTCGTGTATTAATATTAGAAGTTGAGTCCTCCATTAAAGATTCACCACAAGAATGGCAACATTTTCCAAATTATGAACTTTTTGTTGGGTGTCTATAAAACGAAAACAGAAAACCGAAGACCCAAAAACGAAGACCCCTATTTTTTCTCTTTCACTTTGATGATAATACGCCAGGCTCTCACAAAATCCAAATTAAGAATTTTTTTGGGCGTCTGTTTGTGAAATTTTCAAGGGTCTTCGTTTTATAGACACCCTATATGGGTGTCTACAAAACGAAGACCGAAGACCCGAAAAACGAAGACCTCCAGTTATTTCTCAATTATCTTATTGAAAGTATTTCAAAATCATCATAAAATAGGTGCCAAGTACCTATGTCATTATTTTATCGGAATAAAATGAGGAATAGCAAGAAATACTTAAGGGTCTTCGTTTTATAGACACCCTATGGGTGTCTACAAAACGAAGACCGAGACCAGAAAAACGAAGACACACTTTTTTTTTTCTTTCAATCGTGATAAAATAATGTTCTTAAATCACTTCATGCTATGTATATATAGTATTC
>NW_022740922.1:0-3531 GCF_011630105.1 Anneissia japonica
TTCATAACTAATTAGCTATTCATTATTAATGGAAAAGCTTTGCAGCCTTTAATTTCTGACTTATTTGCAAGGCATATAAAAAATACATTGTATTTTTGTATACATGATTTAACATTAAATTTGCGTCCATATTTAGTTATATTTACACTGAACGCGGTAGCAGACTAAAGCTACGTTCACATCTAGCCCGGATCCGGTCCGGAGCCCGGACAAAAAATCGTGAGTTGCTACGTTTTTTAAACGCTGCGTTCACATCGCGCACGGAACACGGTTGTTCGGGTTAAGTACGTATGCGTTCGATTGGTTCCAACCAACCAAGCTTGTTGCTGATTGGCCCAAGAATAAAAAAACGTACGATTCCAGGATACAAACGGCTCCAGATCCATCGGTCCTGATCCGGAGTCCGGATTGGAAATCGTACGAATTTGTTGTGAACGGTCCTATTCTTTACCACTAAACCCATTTTTCACGATTTTTTCTCCGAACTGCGGACCAGAATCCGGGCTTGATAATGAACGTAGTTTTAAGAAAATAAAAAACGGTTTAAAATTACACCGTGAACGGATTACGAACATTTAATGCTTTTTTGATACTCGAACAAAAGCGAAAATAACGATCTTTTCGAACATCAGCATTAAGAAGACAAATGAAAATTGTTTGTGATTTGATAATACAAAAAAAAAATCAAAATTATTTTTCATCTCTGTAAACTAGTAGTTCGAGATGCTGGATGGTATATTGTAATAAGAGTAATAAAGTAACATACACGTAACGACAGCACAAACACTCAAGCGCTCTCCACATATTATAAATATAATTTAAGTATGGAGGAATTAGTGTTGTTTTTGGCAAAACAATTCAAAGTTTATACTGACACTATGATTTCATGTATTTTACTCCTTGTTTTTTATAATATTTATAATAAGAAAATCACACCCACCGTTATTTAAAATGTTGAATAAATATTAAAGGTCTTTCAAATTGATAAACGTGCTACATGTCGTCCTTTTTGTATTGTGCTTGAGTCAAACACGTACACGCTAATGCCATGTTAGGACGAAATATTCGCTATAATGAATTTTATTAATTTCTAAACACGTCATACACAAATTAGGCATAGGCATGTCCGAAACAAGTCTGTGCATAGCCTAGACTTGTTTCGGGCATAGGCATGTCCGAAACTAGTCTAGGCTATGCACAAAGAAACGGACCTACGTAAACAATACAAGTGAAGAGTGGCAAAAGGTTGGATTGTAAAAGGCCGGGCTGCAACGGGCCGGGCGACAACGGGCAGGGTGGCAACTGACCAGGTGGCATGCAATGGGCCTGGACCCCAAGTGAATATCGATATCGTTCTAAGTAGTTTACTAAAACGTTCATTAAATTAACATGGTTTATTTTTTATTTAACCTCTGGTTTTAAAGAGAATCAGAACATAACATGAACGACCGCTGTTCCAACGATTTCGCTTCCCAAATAAATTCGATCCATCCCTGCCCCACCCCATCATCTCTATGTAATGTTTATGATGAATCTGTAGCCATCCAAAACGAAATCCTCATCGAGAGTAAATTCACTATGAATTTGGCCTTATGAGCAGGGAGAAGAGTTACTATATGTCAAAATTCATGTGACATCGGCAATAACTTGTTGGTTATTTTATTTATTTATTATTTTTATTTAAAACATATTTATACAGGATTAGGCCTAAAACATATTAGGTGGTTGTTAACGCTTGTTCAAACTTATACTAGGTTTAGGCCTATATAACAAATATTATACATCACACTTTAATTAATATCAAATTATAATAAAGCAGAAAAATGGATGGTAAAATGCGCTGCCAATATACATCTGGCGCAGCTCGAGCCTTAAGTTGTGGTTTTCTTAAAGGCCAACTCAGACAGCGTCGGCCGACGCAGCCCGACGCGATTTGTTGTCGCGTCACGGGTCTGTGTGAGTCGCGATGGTGTGCTTCGGGGGCAGTCGCGTAGTAGAATATTAAACATGTTTAATATTTCTCACGACGGCTTAAGACTGTCCCCGATGATAAATCGCGTCGGGCTGCGTCGGCCGACGCTGTCTGAGTTGGCCTTTATTCGACGTAGCCGACAATAAGTACGACAAAATTAGGCACTTTTAATAATAGGCCTATCCCATATTTCACTTTAAATATTTCACCAGTATATTCTACAATATATTTATATTAAATGTATATTTTGTTAAAACATGGAGTTCTCTCTAAAGTGTTGTCCACACTATCAATCTTTATGTGACGAATAAATGAATTATGCCCATATTTGGGTGTAATATGACATCTTCACACAAATTTGTCACACAAAATTATATACTGCGGACTATGCTTAGCTACCGTACGTTCCAATAGAAGTTTAAAATGAATGTTTAAATTGAGTGCTTGATCTTGTTTGAATAATATAAATATGGTATGAAAAATATGAATTGAAAATCTAACATCACGTAATGCACGTTCATGTCCATGTTGCTGGTATGTGATATTGATTTACTGCGTATGACATCAACATCGTAATGGTCATAACAAATGATGCATAAACACATTTTATTGCGCAGAAGGTGGCATGTTTTGACAAACATCGCGTAACAGTTGTCAATCGTAGGCGAGAGGAATTTTAGCTGAGCGTTCGGCCGGAGAAGTAATGTTACTACTTCTTGTGATGAAGACCCTGGTTCAGCGTCGGATTTTCATTAGAGTCAGATCGGCCAGTTCCTCGAATAACCCGAAGAGACAATGTATCCATTACATGGGGAATTTTACTGCGGCTGCATCGGTTCCCCCAGGGGCCCAGCCAAAATATTCAATTTCAATTATTTGAAATTGGACGAAAAAAAGACAAATTTAGTTACAATATTTTTACTTTATTTATTTGGGGATAGTTTTCATCAAACATTTAAAAGAGTCTAGTAGGGAATATCTAAATCACAAACAGAAATTGACGGATTTCATAAAAAAAATTGGTGGCATCGATATTTTATTTAATATAAATCCAATTAATTTATCGTGTCTAGGTTTACGAAAGCGGTTGGCCTTCGCAAAAGGCTGAATAATGTTCTTTTTTTTAAACTGGGCATCGAAATTATCTCGGGCTTATGTAAAAGTGTTTGAACAAAAGGTGGCGCTATAATTTTATTGTTAGTAGAGTTCCTATTGTTAGTCACTGGTTAGAGACTTTATACGATAGTATTTGAAGGCCCTACCTATATCAGTGGCGGATCCAGGAATTCTAAATAGAGGGGAACAATGAGGTACTTTTGCAGATGGAGGGTCCGGTAGGGGTGGCGTACGAAATTTTGTGGATATGGCACCTCTTGATGGCCGGAATTGGCACTCTCAGACTACTTTCAGCTGCTTTCGTATTGATTTATTTAACCAAACTATTTACAATGAATATTAAATTCATATGATTCTATGAAAAGCAATCACAGTTATGTGTGGATAACTTATATTAAGCAATCTTGAATGTAATGAACGCGATTGGGAGTTAATCGAGGACA
>NW_022740923.1:0-584 GCF_011630105.1 Anneissia japonica
CCTTA
The DNA here is from genome assembly GCF_011630105.1 of Anneissia japonica. NCBI lineage: Eukaryota > Metazoa > Echinodermata > Crinoidea > Comatulida > Comatulidae > Anneissia > Anneissia japonica. Next base: position 6 of record NW_022740923.1, read on the forward strand.
TTCCAAAAACATCATTAGTTTATCTCTTTATTATATAATAAAAATATAACATAAAACTAGTAATATAATGTTTGTCAGAATGATTGACGTTAAATAAATATTTAGGATGATTGATTTGAAATGTCACGTCGAATTCACACAATGATTCCGATGTAATTTATGATGAAAAGAGAGGAAGACGTGGTGCGATGTTTTGAGTACGCGGCGAGACACTATTGTTAGAAAATTAATCGCAATACACTATTATGACGTCATGTCCTAATTGATCAAATTGAAACATTGTCTTTCTGTGCGTTAGGAGAATATTAACCATACGTCGCATTCGCAGTAATTAGTAATTATTATTAATAATTAATTATGTTTTAATAACTGCAGCAGTTATAATACAAAACCATATAGACATGCAGTGTATGAATAGGCCTATACGTAATAAGTGTTACATTGTTATACATGTATGTAGCACACTGTATTCAAAAATTGAAAACATGGCCCACATGGCCCAACATGTAACACACGCCTGGCACGCACAAGTACCAGGTATCACACCAGGTATACCATCACCAAACCTTACATTATTTG
>NW_022740924.1:0-1495 GCF_011630105.1 Anneissia japonica
CTGTCTCGAAAAAAAAAAAAAAACAATGCTTTTCAAGCTTTTTAAGGCTACTTTTGCAAACTAAAGGGTGGCTACAATTTGAGATCGGCTTCTTCTCGAGATTAAGGTCATTGGGCTTCTATTCGAGGTTTTACGTTATTGCAGCATAATGCCTGTTACCATACTGTATTGACGAATTAAGCGTCACGCGATTGCTTTCAGCCAATGGGCAGGTCTCATGCGCTGAGCTGAAACAACAGGGAGATCTAACGAATGGGATGAAAAATATCAACCCAGAGGAGATAGACGGAGGGAACGTGTTGGTTGAATGTGACATGGCCTCTGATCCTAATGATGGTAGGTGCTTGTTTGGTTATTAATTATGTGTTACTAAATCGAGCTCCAAATTTATGTTAAATCAATTATCTTGATCGAATTTTTACACAAAATAACGACGCGTAATCCAATCCCATACTCTTTCTACGAATGCCTGGTGTACCGAGTATCAATCTATTGTGTACATGGCACCACCGGCTTAGTTTCCACCCGAAGGACGATGACATTACATTATGATGTTATTTATAGTATTACTTTATAGAGGTACCTGTATTGGTGTTAGTTGTGGCGGAGTGACAGATCAAAAAATATTTTGGCTGGGGTAATGGCAATCGAGGACCACGATCCGAAGGAGGTTGAACCTATTCGGGGTCTTGGGGTGTTCCTTTACCTAGTTTCCTGGCAGCTTCCAGGGGCGGATCCAGTAGGGGAGGTCACGTCCCCCCCCCCCGTTTTGCCACTAAATGTTAACATTTTCAATGCAAATCAACGCTATGTGCTACTCACCTATTCTGCGACTGTTGTGCACTCCCCCTCCCCCTGTCTTTTTGAAAAATTCTGGATCCGCCATTAGCTTCGAGGTTTAAAGTCATTATAATCTTTTATTTAAATGAATCCACACTTGGCTGTGGATTTTTGGCTGCTGCCGGGTGGGAGAAGGGTTATTTCGCCACCCCTGCATCCGCCGCTAGAGTTACTATTATTACTATGATTGTATAACTACGACAATCGTTATTAGCAGGTTTCTAAAACTACCGTAACTAACGACTGATTTGATAATTTGATATCAATGTTAATCTCTATGTGGAACGGGCAATTTTTGCTAATATATTATTCACAGGTATAACTGTCATACACCATGACAGTGAAACACGGACAATGGTACACGGCAGTTCATACGGAAGCCCTGGATCTTTTGTACGGACAGTTACTTACACGGGGTACACGAATGAGCAGATCAAACAATTGGTTCAAAAATCAGCATCGTGTGAACAGTATTTGGAGGTTATTATTTTTATTGTTTGCATTTGTTCCTGTTTTTTTTTTAATACTGTACATTTAATTATTCTAGCTTGGTTGATTTACACGATCACAGTATAAAAAGCATACTACGTATAGCAACTAAAAGGTAATTGGAGGGTCTTGGAGACGTTTCATTAAACAAACATTTATTAGTTAT
>NW_022740925.1:0-1182 GCF_011630105.1 Anneissia japonica
GGTTATGAGAAGAACAGTGAGAATCAAAATCACATCTACAGACATATTTTATAACTTGACACATCAGTAATTTTAAACAAAATTCCTAATGACATTTTGAGTCTAATGTAATGTATGTTTTTTTTTTTCATTCTTACAGAATAATAATCTTGAACTTATCAAAATAGAAAATTATTATTAAATATTATTCATTACTACAGTATTATCATCATCAAGTGATAATAATAGATATAATGATATTATTATTATTAGTATTTTATTATCTATACTAATTTTACCACCAAGTCCTACCATTATTAGTAGTACAAATATAGAAGTAACCATGTTTAATATTATCATTAAGCAATTAGTATAGTTGCATATCATATACTAGTGGAAATATTCTTGAAACAACTGTATATTTAAACTCCTGTAACTTCATAACGAGATGTCGAATTTAAGTGATTATTATACCATTTTATAGCTCTCATTTATTTTTTTCCCCCCATTTTTAAGCTTTAACCCTGTATTAATAACTAAAAATTGATTTTTGCGATGAGTGACTGGTTTGGCTTGTCTTTGGCACATATATAAACAATCATTTATGCAGACAAGGTACATTAGAAAAAAACTGATTTTGAATTTGTATGTTTTTTTTTTCATTCTTGCAGAATAATAATCTTGAACCTATCAAAATAGAAAATTATTATTAAATATTATTCATTACTACAGTATTATCATCATCAAGTGATAATAATAGATATAATGATATTATTATTATTAGTATTTTATTATCTATACTAATTTTACCACCAAGTCCTACCATTATTAGTAGTACAAATATAGAAGTAACCATGTTTAATATTATCATTATTAAGCAATTAGTATAGTTGCATATCATATACTAGTGGAAATATTCTTTAAAAAACTGTATGTTTAAACTCCTGTAACTTCATAACAAGATGTCAAATTTAAGTGATTATTATACCATTTTATAGCTCTCATTTATTTATTTTTTTCCATTTTTACACTTTAACCCTGTATTAATAACTAAAAATTGATGTTTGCGATGAGTGACTGGTTCGGCTTGTCTTTGGCACATATATAAACAATCATTTATGCAGACAAGGTACATTAGAAAAAAACTGATTTTGAATTTGCAGTCAGTTTGAGGTCAATGTTGACTCACCACATAATATAAGT
>NW_022740926.1:0-13784 GCF_011630105.1 Anneissia japonica
GTAACTATTGGATAGGCTTATATTCATAAGACTTTGACAAATGCATACCTTCTTCGAAGCAAGAAATCAGGTTGTCTTTACCCAGTACCGCTTCTATATTCTATTTGTGTGGCAAAGCTTTAACCTATATAAATATAGCAAAAGGACTTGTTTTTTAAATCACCTGTAATTGGTTTGGTCTACTTCCACACCCATTAATTACAAGATTTCAAATCATCTGACATCTGATGAGTTTCGGATGGGGCATTAATCATCTTCCAAACAATAAATAAATAAATAATTATACTGGTGTTTGCTTGAAGGTGTGCACTGCGAAACCTTCGACTGTGCCCTGTTTGGTGTTGCTGCTATTACATATATTTATATATATATATATATATTTATTTTTCTTTCCAAAGTTTTTTTATTATTCAAAAAATTAGTATTTTTTAAAAATATATTAGAGTGTATGTGTACTTTTGATGTTATTTGATGTTTTTCGTCCAGGGTGTTTTCCCTTACAGACTTCGAGTCTGTTGATCTTGTCCTTTTGCATTTGTTTCTGTTTGTGTCTGATGTTTGTGGGTCACAATAAATTGAAAAAAGAAAGGTAGCTGGGCAACAGTGAAACATTGATCTCAATTTGAAATAGAGGGGTCCTAAAAAGTCAATTTTACAGATGGAAGGTTCCAACCATCTCAGCCCCATCATGGTTGAGGCTTAGGTATAAAATTTATGCCTTGTCACTTCTAGATGGCTGATTATGGCACTCTCAGACTAAAAGGTTTTATGTAGTTTTGCTTTTCCCCTAATTTCTTTTTAAATTCTGAAAGATGTTTATAATTTTTTTTTGTGGGGGGGGGGGGACAAAGGGTGAACTCCTCCCCTCCCTCCCCTTGAATCTACCTATGGCTATATACAATACCAAAGATATAATTTATGTCAAACCATTGATAAATTAGATGCCTAAAATGCATTCAAAACATTATAGTGACGAGCGGCTTGACTGCAAAAGTATGTTACCTTGTACAGTTCTGTGTTAATGTGTCTCATTACCGATCATAAAAGACATTCTAGCAAATATCTTATTCCTGTTCTATTTAGGTGTTACAAGGGTTCTCTTGGATCATCGCCTTGGGCTTCTGTCTGACAAGATTGATGAACAGTCACAGAGTTTCATTGATGCCATTCAAGAAGTCTTTGAGACAACAATTGAGCTCTTTTTATTTACTGGTCTCCACAAACGTCTCAATACAAAACCTTGGAAGCGACATGTGGCTGGTTGGGATACAACTATTACAGTCAGTCAGTAACTCAATTCAATTTTTTTCAAATCAAATAACTTTTATTCCAATTAACATAAACAATACAGTTATCAGCAAAAGAAATACAGTGGCAGCAGATAAAAAGGAAAAGGTTACAAAATAGGCAAGAAAATGCTTTAAATACGTAACCTTGTAACAAAAAAATAATAATAAAAATTTTTTTAAAGTAAATTATAATTTTTTGACTTTTAGTTTTATGTTGAACCAAAAACGTAGATAATATTTTACCTGTAACGTTTCATTGGCAAACTGCGAACTGCTTCGGACTGAAGTCTGTGCAATAATGGTCTGGTTTGGTCCAGGTTGCACTGGATTGCGCCAACAACCGTCCTTAATGTTTTAACTGGTTCGTCTCCGGGGCCCCATCCTGCTTGTACTTTTTACTTCAACCCATTTGTGATGATAGATAAGGTACTTAAGTTTTATAGTTAGTGAAGAAAATTGGGTTTCTTAAATAAATTAGTCATTAGGGTGTGGCATATAATTAATTTTCTATGTATTAATTGCTTAATTTACAAAGCAAAATATTGTCAAATTTACATAAAACTCACCTCACTCATTGACTGAATGTACTGAATAAATTTCAAATCTATAATCCATTATTTAATTATTAATTTCATAATTAATAAATAGTCAGTTCGCGACCAAATTTGGTCGCGGCTGATGCAAGTCTGCCACGCTTTTATCTTTTTACTAACTTTGGTGACATTTTACTAACTACCTGTAGGCTGGAGCTTGCAACAGTATATTTTACTCAGTTTCACTTTTCTCTCAGGAGTACCCTAATGACTTGTCTTTGTCCCAAACCCCTTGAAAATCTAACACAGGTAATATATCTATGTCTGTTCACGACCAAAGAAGTATGAATTTTTTAATATTACAAAGTCAAATATTGTCAAATTTACATAAAATTCTACTATTAAATATTCATTGGCTGAATGTACTGAATAAATGTCAAATTTATATTGCATTATTTAATTATTAATTTCATAATTAATAAATTATCAGCCCATGACCAGAGTTGGTCGCGGACTGTCGCAAATCTGCAACCCTTTTTTTTTAATTGTTTTTTTTTACTAATTTTGCTGATATTTTACCAACTAAAGTAGACCTGGAGCTAGCAAAAAATATTTTACTTCATTTTACCCAGGAGTACCCACAAGGACTTGTTTTGGACCAAGACACTCTTGAAAATCTACCATAATTAATTTCTCTTTGTCAGTACGCGACCAAAATGTATGAACTAATTTGACTAAGCCAAATATTGTCAAATTTACATTACAAGTATTAAGCATAGATTCCTTTTAGTCAGTATTTTTATATGCATTTCCAATTTAGACAAGGTTTTAACCATTACATCAAACAATACCTTAATTTTTTCTATGTACTTTTGTATACATTTTAATGCGTCAGTACAGTATGTGACCGTCAGTACGTGACCATACTTAAGATTATATTATATTGTTAATAAATACAAATAATTAATATTCACTCTAATTTTTTGTGCAGGTTGTTTCATTAGGTGTCTATAAGTATAGTTGTTTTGAAATATACTAAATATTTTTAATAGCAGATAAGAAAATCTGAAATTACAATGGATTGTAGTAAGGCATGGCTGGTTGAATGATTTTGTCTAAACCTATACGGTGCGGAGCTTAGGATATTAAACTTTGAGAAAACAAAGTTTTGATCGTAGACAACTCGCTCAAAAATTTTTGGAAAAAAATGGTAAAATGGAAATTGACTTATAATTAATTATATCTCTGATATCTCCGTTTTTAAATACAGGGATGTCTAATAGAAACAGTTCTTAAAATCATGTTTGTAGCTGATGTCTGTGAAGTGGGAAGGTCGAGATATCTCCACCTCCATGCAGTTAAACTGTTCGACACCATAAAACTTCAATAGAAGCCCCATAGCCTCGAGAATCCTATCTCAAAGAAGCCTCTATCCCCCCTTCCCCTCCTCAATTTGCAAAAGTAACATAGAAAAGAAGCCATAATTTTCTAATCAAGGTAATATGGGCTTCTTGCGAGATAGTAGGTTAATCTTTGATTATTATGATAGCGTGTCAGTATCAATATTATTTTATTGTACTAGCATAGAAAAATGTTGTATAATCGCAATTTCAAAATTTACAGCATTCTTTTTGAAAATAATTCCTCCTCTTTAGTTTGGCAGAGGGGTGGCGCCACAAAGAAAAACAGCAGCAAAGGTGTCAACGCATTTGCCTCAATACCATTTGGCTTTGGCACCAGAATGTGTGTTGGTGAGTAGGTTAGATGTCTTTGGTGTGTAAAAAATCTCGGGGACACTGCAGCAATTGGTTGTCGGATGACATGATTCGAATGAGAATGCAGCGCAACAACAGCGCATGCAAACGTTTTTTTTTTAATGATCCGTTCAGCCTGTCACCATCAATCAGCAGACACTTTACGTCGTCAGGCTCTCACACAGACGTCCTACATTCTTGTCGATTTAATAAGATAGCATCATTTAGGAGTATAATGTAACACTCCTGAATTACTAATTTCATGTCTCAACAATGAGTCATTTAATAATAATAATAATAATAATAATAATAAGAATAATAATAAGAATAATAATAATAATAATAATAATAATAATAATAATAATAATAATAATAATAATATGTCGTTCTTATATAGTGCTTAATGCCTTAACAAAGCCTCTAAGCGCTTCACATTACTACCCCGGTCATTGGATCAAACACACATGGAACACATTGAACACCAAATTAAATTATTAAGTTAAATTATATTATTATTCCATATTGCGGCTAGAAATCAGCGCAGTTGTGTTGGAACCTACCAGGTTACCCACTTGTACTCCTGGGTGGAGAGAGGCAACCGTAGATAAAGTGCCTTGCCCAAGGACACAAGCGATTTGCACAGTGAGAGTTTCGAACCCCAGACCTCGAGATTGGGAGTCCAAGCCACAACCGATGCGCCAACCGCTTCCAAATCTCATTTGGGAGATAGCTAGTTATTTTCCATGATAAACCAATGTAACTTAAAGATTGCGGGGCAAAACAAAGTATCTTCATTGAAGGTACGTTGTTTTGTCTCCTAATGGAATTGAAAAAATAATAATTTTTTTAACTTGTGTATGGGCCATATTGCAATTAGGACCAATAACTTTTAAATACATAATTTGTGATGATGCTGCACTCCTGTAACTTATACTTTTAGCCCATCAGCTGAAACAGCAACTGAAATTAAAAGACTATTACAGTAGAAGAGGTTCGAGTGAAACACAAATAATGGCCAACACAAATGTATCATTATTAAATTTTAAAAATGAGTTAATTATTATATATTATATAATTTCTTAATAATTTTTATTACAGGTATAAACTATAAGGCTTACTTGTTGTTTTATATTTCTTTCACTTTCTTTTTAGGTCGTAGATTTGCAGAGCAAGAAATGCATATACTACTATCTGAGGTGAGACAATACTCTTGAGATTTACCAGTGGTGGATCCATAAATTAGGAATAGATGGAGGGACTTTCAGAAATAGAGTGTTTAGACCACCTTAGCCTCACCATGGTCGGGGTGGAAGTAAGAAAATGTATAATATGGCGCCACTAGATGGCCGGAAATGGAATAGACAACATTTTCTATTTTTCTGTTTTTTTTTATTTTACAATATAAAAAAAATAATGTGTAAGGGGATGCTGTTTCCCCCACCCCACTTTTTACTCTACTATAGCAGTGCCTTCAATGTTGTTTATAATTATGATTTTGTCATCTTGCAGTTCGAAGCAGCTGCCTAACAACACAGTGGCTGTCTAAGCTATTCTGTGTCATTTTCTACTGACGATTACAAACTTGTCTTTGTGTATAGCATAAAGCTGTTGGGCTATATAGTTATAATTTTTTTATTATAATTGTTATGATTCCTACATTGCAATCATGAAGTCTTTTCATATTCTTTACACATCCAACAGCAAGTAGGTAACCTACCAATTACTGGATGGGACGATGCTTTAGAAACTAAATCTCTATGAGGCTAGGGTGTGCAACAGTTTGAAACTAAAACCTAAAACCCTGTAGTAGTAGTAGTAGTAGTAACATGATTTAAACCCAGACCCTTTGATTGGAAGGCAAAGTTTGACCCCTCCACATAAAGAACTGCCTTGCTGAGTACCAAAATACTTAAGTGACATGAGACATACAGTGACATTGGACATATTATTAACATTATTATTTGCAGATCATACGCCAGTTCGAAATAATACCGACTAAGGAGGTTGGTTTAGCTGTGAAACTTCTCGTCATTCCAGATGAGCCGGTTGATCTGAAATTCATCGAAAGAAGCTAAGGACACATTTCAGTGGATAGAATAAACAAATACATTATAACATTTTTTATCAGTACCAAAGTATGTAAAAGTTTTCAAATTTGAATATACATACCTTTTCTATATGATTAAACGGTCAATTATATTGCAATACATAGGCCAAAGGTGATGACGATACAATCTAATATCACACTTTTTATATACCAATGTAATGTAAAATCGTAGATATAAATTAGAAAATATATTTCTGTGATGACTTAAGGGTCGATTAAATTGCAATACAGATGTTTTATAATGATGATAAATAATTTTGGGAATAACAGCGGTTTGGTGCAGCGGGAATGCTTTGGTTTCCCAACCTCCTTGTTGGGGTTTCAATCCCTCGTGTCGCTTGATTTTGTTTGTTACCAAATATTTATATAGCACGTTTCCTGTATATAGGTTACATAATTGTTATCCCTTTTCGCTGGGCTCATATAAGTCATGTTGTCTTAAGTAGACGGCAACCCTACCAGGTAGTCATTTCATACTCCTATACTCCTGGGTGAAAGAAGCAACACAGATATAAGTACACAAGCGAAATGCACAGCGAAGGATTGAAATCCCGACATTGTGTCTGGGACACCAACAAGCTCCAACTATACATTGGTTGATGGTGCATGCCTTTTTTAGGCGTTGACTGTGCTACATTTCATAATATCATAAAGGACAGCAATACTTCTTAAACCGACTTAAAATAAAAATTTAAAAAAAGAATTATGAAGAATAAAGAATAGAGAAAGAATAAAAATATTAATAAAAAAATATATATTTTACTATTAGAAGTATCTTTAGGAGCTATAAATACAAATAAATAAAAATACAAAATGACTGTAAATTGTTGTTTGCCATGTTTGAGTGATATTGTATTCTCCCACCTTGACACAGACTACAGTAGGCCTATGTTTTAAAAAAGTTGCCAAGAGAGGTTAATTGACGATAAATTTAATAATATTGTTTAATATAGTAATGAAACTAAGGATCACACCTATCTAGGAATTAAAATAAATTGTAAGCTAAAATGGAATATACATATTAAACAAATTATCACTAAAGCAAATAAAATGTTGGGTTTTGTACGTCGCAATTTGTATTCGCGCTCCCGAAACATTTAGGACCTTGCTTATAAGTCATTAATTAGACCGAGATATCGAAGCTGTGCAAAACAGAAGTGCGAGATTTGTCTTGAGTGACAGACTACAGCAGATTCAGTAGTGTCTCTGCTGCTATGAAAAAAGAATTAAAATGGGATTCTTTGCAATTAAGGAGATCCTTAAATAGAATGACCATTTTTCAACAAGCTACATAATCGCCTTGCCATTCCATTACAAGTCACTTGCGTCCTGTCACATACTTCTCTAGACATTGTACATATTCCGAGCAGGGGTGTCGCCAGGACCTGCCCGACGGAGGGGCTAAAGGCCCCGACGGGGGGGGGGGGTTAGTTTTTCCTTCATACCAAGAACTTCACGAGACTGGAATCGCATACCTAATGAAATTGCATCAATAGAAGACAAAGAAAGGTTCAAGATTGCTATATCCGACCACCTAAGGAATACAGAACGCTAAGCTGCAGCGCCACCACCGTACCCCTTCTCGTTGCTCCTTTTAGGGGCGTTGAGGAGTACTCATCCAGATTCAGTTAAAATCATTATGTAAGGGGGCTATGGCTTAAAGCTGATTAGACGAGTCTAATTAGCTTTTATAGCCTCCACAATCAAGTCAAATTATGTGACGATTTAAATATGTAATGTCTTTTTGTTTGAGGAAGATGGTATTTTTTTTGCTTTTTAAGAAGGATGCTGCACATTCAGTATTTGATGTTTCATTTGCTTCATATTTGGTTAACTTTTCTTAAGTCTTGACAAAGTAAGAGTTAAATACATCTGTTTTTTTCTTTTGGAGTTTTAAAAGTTTGCATTTCAGAGTTGAGCTTAGGAGGGAGTTCCCCTTTTCCCTTTCTACCGAGTACTTCATTTATAGTATTCAAGGTTTCTTATACAGTAAAACCCCTCCTTTGGGACACCCCTATTCAGGGGACACCCCTATTAAAGGGACACTTTTCCGTGAAATGAGGGGAATATATCTCTTAACACTAAACAATAAAGGTAATAATTTTCCCGGTTAGTAATTTATCATACCCACCCCCTGCCTATATAGAAAACAATACGACATAGGGCTTATCTTATTTATAATATAGGCCACACACGTGTGTTTGAAACTAAATATAAGCATTTTCATCATGGTTTTATTTATTACAAACATATTTTTTCACCATCAATACACATTGAGGCCCTTCTTTTAGGTTAAAACGATCTATCTTAAAATCTAATCTTTCTTGAGTTTGGACTATTATGTGTTTAAATAACTTAAAAGTATATCCCTAAAAACCCTAATATATGCGCGCGAAGCGCACAGAAAGTTTTGTGTTTTTAATTTTAATTTCGTCGGAATTGATCCCAACTCCCTAAAATGTGCAATTTATAGAGGAAATTGGCCTACCGTAACAAGAAATGCGCGGATTTTAGGCACTTTCAGAGGATGAAAAGGGCATTTATCAAGGGATGGGGAAAGATTTTCCAAAGATGGATATTTTCCCCTTGTCCCCCGGTGTTTTTAGTTCTAATTTTGTCGGAATTGATCCCAAATCCCTAAAATGTGCAATTTTTAGAGGAAAGTGGCCTACTCTGACAAGAAATGTGCGCGAAGCGCGCGAAATTTGAGGGTTTTAGGCACTTTCAGAGGATGAGAAGGGCATTTATAAAGGGGTGGGAAAGATTTTCCAAAGATAGATATTTTCCCCTTGTTCCCCGGTGGTTAGCCTACGCCATCTGGCATCTTAGATCAAGGGAGTTAAGTGGAGAAGAGGTTGCAGGGTGTTGTGAGTCTGGTCATTATGATATCTTCCTTTTTATTCTTGTCTTTATTTTTCTCTCCTCTTTTTCTTTTCCTTTTTCCTTTGCTTTTCTCTTCCTCTTATTTCTCATTCCCTCCCTCTCCTCTCTTTCTTTACTCTTATTACCCAGCCCGGTACGACGGCTAGTTCAGCCCGGTAAAAACTGTCATGGGGGGGGGGGGCGCCTGTTACGCCACTGAAGGTAAGGCAGATAAACTCGATGAGTTGAGTCATATGAAGAATGGAATGAAAGGAACGGGAAATTAGGCCTGCTGGTTGTTTACTGGTGCTTATGAATACAAAAACGTCAAACGAGAAGGAAAATTATACAGTCGATGTAGAGAGATTACCTGCTGTATGCCGAGACCAGAGAATTTTTTTAATTCGTTTTGAAGCTGGAAATAGATAATTTATTTTTCAAAGACATGGTAAGTGACTCCCATACTTTTAGGCCTGTATAAAAGATGGAATGACGTCTAAGGTTTGAAATAGTTAAGGATTTAGAAATAAAATTTTGTGAGGATTGAGTATTGTATTGATGGTAATCGGACGATTTTAAAAATAAAGAGGATATATGGGATGGTACCATATTATTATATAAATGAAACATAAATAAAGCAGACTGAAATTTGTTCAAATCATAAATGTTAAGGGTATTGTATTTGTAAAAAAAGGTTCGGTGTGCGATCTGAAGTGTGTATTATCACAGATTCTCATAGCCCGTTTTTGGAGTTTAAAAAGGTTATCAATGTGAGATGTTTCAAAGCTATCCCAGGGAGAAAAATTGGTAAACTTATCGACTGAGATAGACCAAGCAATGCTGCAGGAAATATAAGGCAAGACTAGGGAATTGTAAAGTTTTAACAGAATATTAGAGGGAAATGTAAATCTAAGTTTATTGATAATGCCGATGTTTCGGGAAATAATATTGTTAATTCTGTTTATATGCGGCTTCCAGCATAATTTAGAATCAGTAGTTATGCCTAAAAATTTAGTTTCATCAACACGCATAATGTTTTTATCATCAATGTTTATGGTCAAATTACCAAAATTAATGTTTTTTGAACCAAATATTATATAATTTTATTTAGATGTGTTAAGAGACAATTTATTTATCTTAAACCAGTTAGAAACATGAGCGAGTTCAACATTAAGGATATTGAAAAGTGATTTAATATTACTGTGTGAATAAAATATGTTAGTATCGTCGGCAAAAAGAATAAAATTTAAAGTATTGGAAGAATTGTGAAGATCCTTAACGTATATCAAGAATAAAAGAGGTCCAAGTATAGAGCCACTGTAGCCTAATCCAAAGTAAAACAGATCTTACAAGAGGTGTAAAACCTTATCAAACCAGGGCTCTTTTTGTCTTTAATGTACAACAAATCAATCAATTCAGTTTCCACTACTGGATAAAAAAAACATAGACTCAAGGTTTGGGGTGCCAAAATATTCCCATGGTATCTTGGAAATTAAAGGAATATCCTGGGCTAGATGCTATTAATAACAATGATGATGATAACAATGATGATGATAATAATAATGATGATAATAATAATGATGATATTAATAATGATGATGATAAAAAAAAAAAAAAATAATAATAATAATAATAATAATAATAATAATAATAATAATATTAATGATACATTCTATCCTGTGTGCTGACTTAAAGACACATAAGACATACAAGCAAGATATTAAATCAAATCATTGTACTTGTTTTGCATAATGAGCAATAGCCTACAAATTATCATGGCTTATCATTAATGTTGGCATTTACTGTATTCACTGGCTCAGTATATCTGAAATCTAATACTTATCCTGAAGTTAATATTTTTTAGTAATTCTATTAACAAACTTAGGAAATGTATATTTCATTTAATACCTTGTTGAGTATTTTTTCTCTTTCATTGTTTATGAAGAGACTGAAAAGATTGGTTAATATTTGTCTACATGTTGAGAGCTTACTTTATAAAGGAAGGCGTTGTGGAAGTGTCAAAAGACAAGGAGTATGCAAGGGCAAGGGAATATGGAAGGAATGATGTTTCAAAGCGAGATGTACAACAAGCGATATGAATGAGGGCATTATTGTGGGAGTTTAACTGATAAAATATGGTATGATAAGTGGAAGTGGAATGAGATTTTTTTATACGGTATTTTCCAACTCGCATTTTGTAACTCGGATATTTCAACCCACAACTCGCAGAAAAGAAACTCTTCGGCAGGATGCCGGGCTCCATATTCTCCCGCTTTTCACGCGTCTCATCCAAAAAAGTATAGATTGATATTAATTTTTCGTTTTTATCCAGTCTATATATATGCAGCTGGGCTATACGTTTTTAAATGATTGATTGGTGGATTTGAGGCAAGAAGTATGAAAAACCACTAACTTTTATCTTTCAACTTTTAATAATTTTATTTCAGTGAATTCAGTAGCCTAGTACATATACATAAATCAAACTTTAAAATAATTATTAATATTGTAACCAGTTTTCATGATAGACAGCCTAGTTGTAGACATCCAAAATATCCAGGTGAAGCATATCGTCTTTGCATTCATCCGAATTGTCGAAAACACTCAAACAGTCCAAAAACGTTAACAATGTGATTGGGCCCTCACTAGAGGTAGGCATACACAGCGGCACCTGGCCCCACGTCATATTGTAGGTGATTTTGAGGACTTTATTAGATGTTTGAAACGAAGCGCCATCTATGGGCACCGTGTCTAAAGATTGCCAACTCGGGGTTTTTAACTTTTAACTTTGAAACTCAACCCCAAATTGAAGTCCTATACAGGGCCGAAGGAACGTTTTTCAAAGTGGGGGAGGGGGCACTTATAAGGCGCGTAACAGGGGTGTTGGCCACACACGTGTGTTTGAAACTTGATATAAACATTTTCATCGTGGTTTTATTTATTATAATCATAGGCCTATTCTTTCACCATCATTACACATTGAGGCCCTTCTTTTAGGTAAAACGATCTATCTTAAATTTTCTTTCTCAAGTTCGGGACTATTAGGTTTTTAAATAACTTAGAAGGCACAAGCGCGCGAAAAATCTTTGTGTTTTTAATTCTAATTTCGTCGGAATTTAACAAAACTCCCTAAATGTGCAATTTTTAGAGGAAATTGGCCTACCTCAACAAGAAATGCTCTTATGTTATATATGGCCACACTCGTTTTTTTAAATTGAATATAAGCATTTTCCTTATGGCTTTATTACAAACATATTCTTTCAACATCATTACACATTGAGGCCTTTCTTTTAGGTAAAACGATCTATCTTAATTTTTCTTTCTTGAGTTTGGGAATATGTGTTATAACTTCGAAGGCAAAAGAGAGCAAGCACAAGCTTTAAGATCAAAAAATGCACGAAGCGCGCGAAAATTTTTTGTTTTTTTAATTCTAATTTCGTCGGAATTGATCAAAACTCCATAAAATGTGCAATTTTTAGAGGAAATTGGCCTACCTTAACAAAATATGCGATTTAAAATTTGAGGTTTTCAGGCACTTTCCGGGTGAAAAGGGCATTCAATGGGGAAAGATTTTCCACAGATGGATATTTTCTCCTTGTCCCCGGTGCTTACGCCACTGCGGAGAATATCTGGCGGCTTAGATCAAATGCGCTATGGACACTTTTTGAAGTGGAGAAGGGGTTGCAGGCCGGGGTATTGCGATATCTGTTCATTATATCTTCCTTTTTATTCTTGTCTTTATTTTTCTCTTCTCTTTTTTAACATTCCTCCCCCGGGAAAATTTCGATTTCTAGATGGCGGGAAATGAGCTTACCCGACTTCTGTCTTTAATTACGTTTAAGTTCTTCAAAATTCAAGGTTTTCCCATCTTGAAAACGGTCAGGTATTTTTTCCCATTGTTATTACAGTAAATAGGGCTTATATGTGTATATACATACATAACAATTTTCAAAAAAATGAGTAGTTGCATACGAATTTTCCATGAATCGATGAATCCCAAAAGAAAGGGAGGTCCGGAGGTTATTCCCCAGGAAAATTTTGATTCCTATAAGGCGGGAAATGAGTTTTCCCGACTTCAGAGGTGTCTTTTAAATTAAAGTCATTAAAAAATACTTCAGAAGTCGGGAAATCTCATTGTCCACCATTTATAAATCAACATTTTCCCGGAAAGAACTCGAACCTCCCTTTCTCTGGGTTCATTGATTCATTATAATAATTTTCAAGAGGGGAACACCTTAAATTTTGAAGAACTAGAAAGTAATTAAGTTCTTCAAAATTCAAGGTTTTTCACTCTTGAAAACATTCAGATAATTTTTTCCATTGTTAATACAGTAAATAGGCCTTATGTGTGTATACATACATAAAAAAAGATTGAATAAGTTGTATACGTAGTTTTTCCATGAATCGATAAATCCCAAAAAGAAAGGGTGGGGGGAGGGGAGGTCCTGTGGTTCTTCCCCGGGAAAATTTTGATTCCTAGGTGGCGGGAAATGAGCTTTCCCGACTTCTGTGGTGTCTTTTAATGACTTTTAAATTCTTCAAAATTCAAGGTCCCCCCACCCGCCACCCCTTGAAAATGATTCAATTAATCAAACTCCAAAGGTAAAGGGGGTTCGGGTTCCCCCAGAAAAGTTTTGATTTCTGGATGGCGGGAGATGAGCTTTTCGACTTCTGAAATGTCTTTTAATGACTTTTAAAGTTCTACGAAATTCAAGGTTTTCCCCTCTTGAAAAAGGTCAGGTAAATTTTTCTCATTTTTTATTTTATGTGTGTATATATACATAAACAAATGAGTAGTTGCATGCGTATTCTTTTTTCCATGAATCGATAAATCCCAAAAAGAAAGGGTGGTCCGGGGGCTCTCCCCCGGGAAAATTTTGATTCCTAGATGACGGGAATTGAGCTTTCCCGACATTTGAAGTGTGTTTTAATGAATTTTATGTTCTTCAAAATTCTAATTTTCTAATAGCAACAAAAACAAAAATTTAAAAAAAGTCAGCTCACGGGTCCTGAAAAGGTAGGTTTAGAATTCTTTTCTTTTTCCCCTTTTTTTTTGTTGTCCAAGGGAGGGGTCAGGACCCATGACCCCCCTCCCCCAGATCTGCCAATGTGAATTGCGAGAAAATGTAACTCGGTTGGGTCGGGATAAACATTCTCTTTCCCATCCTTCTCCTCCTTCCCTTCTTTTTTAGCATTTCCGATCATACAAAAATCTCCAGACATTATATATTTTTCGCCAAAA
>NW_022740926.1:13910-15613 GCF_011630105.1 Anneissia japonica
TAGATGTTTGAAACGAAGCGCCATCTATGGGCACTGTCTCTAAAGATTGCCAACTCGGGGTTTATAACTCTGGCAACCCCAAATTGAAGTCCTATATCCGCCACTTTTCACATGGATCGAGTCAAACAATAATTAACATACAACGTTAATGCCATTTCAACAATATTTTAATTAGGAAATCTCTTACAGTCTGTGAACGTGATTATCATTACGGTACAAAATAACTCAGCTGTTCTCAATCCACAGCCGTGTACGGCTGGGTTGGTACCTATCAAACTGTATGGCCTATCTAGCCTGCCGGGGTGGGGCTTTTATCGTTTCCTGGTCCTGTTTAGACCGGATACCATTCCCCTATCTCTTCTCATTGATTCCATAAGCTCTTGCCCCTTCCGCCACCTAAATAATAACAATTCATTTAGGTCTCTAATATCACCATTAACACATTTAACGTTTAATACGGCGGATTCAAATTATATTATCACATAAAATAGAATTAACTTACTAGTGGCAATCATCAGCCTGTCAATTTCTGTAAGACCACCCGGCTATAGGCTATGGTTCTTTCATTCCTTAACCAGAATACCCTAACGCTAATTTCGATAGACCTTATATACGACCCGCCCTTTTCTCATAATATACATATATATAGTTTAGTGCATACGTGGCAATCCGTGTAAGCTGCATATACGTCGTTACGTAGACATACAATTGCTTATACCTTCACCTTAATCTATACGCTTCGATGCATGTGTCTGTAACTTTACTTCATGCTTAACAATACGGTAATATAAAGGGAATACATTTTCAACTGTGACACCACTCTATGCTGAGTCAAACTCAGAATCATAAATCTGTTGAGATGAAACCTTGGTAGTGTATATTTTGTTTCTTCCTGAGAATTGTTTGTTCTATATAGCGTCGCTCACATCACGAACTAACACAATCGAAGTAGATTGTGTTAGTTCGTGAAATCACAGTAGCGCGTCAAAACGAACGCGTATTGGTTGTCAAGCAATTTTGTATTCTTTACTACACAAAAAGTCCTTAACGACAACAGCGCGTATTTTGACGCGCTTTTTTGATTTCACGAACTAACACAATCTACTTTGATTGTGTTAGTTCGTGATGTGAGCGACGATAGTTAGGAAGTTTTTACTTCCTATTATTTCTAATGTAGTCCAAAAAAATATTTATGGTATCTAAGCTTTACTTTTACTTGTTTACATTATTTAAACCATGGATGTGGAATTTTAAGAATTAATAAGCAAGTAATTGATTACTACAATGGATAGAACTTCATATTTCTGTCATCATTATCCTCGTCGTCATCATTATCATCATTATGATTATCACTGCATTGTAGTTTAAGCGATCATTATTTTGACATAGAAAAATAAAAGTATGTTCTGATTTATGTCATCATTATCATCATTATCATTATCACTGTATTGTAGTTTAAGCGATCATTATTTTGACATAGAAAAATAAAAGTATGTTCTGATTTATGTCTAAAATGTTGCATAACTTTAGCATATACAAGTGTGATATTTAATTTCTAGTTCATCTTACTGTCTTTGAATTTCAGATCAACCGGCTCATCTGGAATGACGAGAAGATTGGTCGTTATGCCAACCGTCTTACCCATACAAAAAAATTCTATAGAATTCTATCAAAAAAAAACTATAGAATGTCTATAGCATAAT
>NW_022740927.1:0-1419 GCF_011630105.1 Anneissia japonica
AAAAATTTGCACTAAGTGCTCAACTCGGCGAGATAAGAACTTTTGTGCAAAAAGTGACAATGTTTAAAAAGTTAAGTCAAAATATAATTTTTTTTTGTTAGGCAAAGTGAGATAGCCTAAAACAAACACTATTCCATTGAAAGTTTGAAGTTTTTCGGAAAAGTACTCGAAATATGGCGGAAAGTCAAAAATTTGCACTAAGAGCTAAACTCGGCGAGATAAGCAATTTTGTGCAAAAAGTGAGAATGTTAAAAAGTTGAGTCAAAATGTAATTTTTTTTGTTAGGCAAAGTGAAACAAACACTATTCCATTGAAAGTTTGAATTTTTTTGGAAAAGTACTCGAAATATGGCGGAAAGTCAAAAATTTGCACTAAGTGCTCAAATCGGCGAGATAAGCACTTTTCTACGAAAAGTGACAATGTTAAAAAGTTAAGTCAAAATATAATTTTTTTTTAGGCAAAGTGAGATAGCCTGAAACAAACACTATTCCATTGAAAGTTTGAAGTTTTTAGGAAAAGTACCCGAAATATGGCGGAAAGTCGAAAATTTGCACTAAGTGCTCAACTCGGCGAGATAATCACTTTTCTGCAAAAAGTGACAATGTTAAAAAGTTGAGTCAAAATGTAATTTTTTTTGTTAGGCACGGTGAGATAGCCTGAAACAAACACTATTCAATTGAAAATTTGAAGTTTTTCGGAAAAGTACTCGAAATATGGCGGAAAGTCAAAAATTTGCACTAAGTGCTCAACTCGGCGAGATAATCACTTTTGTGCAAAAAGTGACAATAATAAAAAGTTGAGCCAAAATGTAATTTTTTTTTGTTAGGCAAAGTGAAATAGCCTGAAACAAACACTATTCCAATGAAAGTTTGAAGTTTTTCTGAAAAGTTCTCGAAATATGGCGGAAAGTCAAAAATTTTGCACTAAGTGCTCAAATCGGCGAGATAAGCACTTTTCTACAAAAAGTGACAATGTTAAAAAGTTGAGTAAAAATATAATTTTTTTTTTTAATCAAAGTGAGATAGCCTGAAACAAACACTATTCCATGAAAGTTTGAAGTTTTTCGGAAAAGTACTCGAAATATGGCGGAAAGTCAAAAATTTGCACTAAGAGCTCAACTCTGCGAGATAAGCACTTTTGTGCAAAAAGTGACAATGTTAAAAAGTTGAGTCAAAATGTAATTTTTTTGTTAGGCAAAGTGAAACAAACACTATTCCATTGAAAGTTTGAAGTTTTTTTTAAAGTACTCGAAATATGGCGGAAAGTCAAAAATTTTCACTAAGTGCTCAACTCGGCTAGATAAGCACTTTTGTGCAAAAAGTGACAATGTTAAAAAGTTGAGTCAAAATACTATTTTTTTTTGTTAGGTAAATTGAGATAGCCTGAAACAAACACTATTCCATTGAAAGTTTGAAGTTT
>NW_022740928.1:0-1383 GCF_011630105.1 Anneissia japonica
AGTTAGCTATGCCCGAGCCGGGAGGGGGATTAGAAAAGGGTAATCTCCTCCTAAATGAGATTTATTTTTAATAGAAACCTCTGAATGGCAGGAAATTTCACTCTCTGTCTCGGCTACCCGGTGGCTTGGCGTAAGTCCATTTCTTTGTTGATCCGACTGCCCGACGAGCTCTGATCGGTGGAGTGGGGGGCTGTGTTTGACGGCCTGGCCTGTCCATCACTGGTGTTTACCGAGCACTATTTTCACGACGATTGCGATGATCCCGATTTAGACAAACAATATGGTAACTAACGTTTTGTGTATTTCAGACCACCTTTTATTCTGTATATTTATATATATATTTATATTTATATATATTTTTCATAGATTATGATGAGTGTACATACCAGTACAAATGCGCCTACGGTCAATGCATTAATACGATTGGTTCGTATAGGTGTGACTGTAATGAAGGCTACAGATTAGAGACTAATAATTACTGTACCGGTAGGTCATATGTTTATTAATTACAATATGTTATATCTGGCAATTTATGTAACCTGAATGTGGAACTTAAAACGTTTAATCTTGTAAAAGTACGTGAAATAAAAAGGCTATTTAAAGGTCTAACTAAACGGAACGTTGTCGTTAGGTACGAGATAAACGGGGTTGAGAATTATGATGCCCAGTATTCTGAAAATGTCCGGAAAAAACCTTCTGTAATAAATAGGCACCAGTAATACAAGTTTTTCGTGAACCAGTGGCATAATTGAATTAGTTTGTTATTAAAAATAACCTTCTCATAATATCAAAAATATTAGTCTATTTACGATTCAACTGAAAGAACTTGACGTTTATCATCTAAATAGTAATAAAACACCAATGTATTAGGCTTCTGTAAGTCATGTAACTTAATATCCAATATTAAGTTCTTCCAAATGTATTCTAAATCAAGGATATTCGAGATACACAATATTTTAATTATATTTCATTCAAATATAAAGTGTACGATATTCACGCATGACGACTACCAAAAACAAAATGTTGGTATGATCTACAAGGCCTATTTCCTTTTTTCAATCAGATATTAACGAATGTACAGAAAATCCAGGGCTGTGCAGACATGGAATCTGCTACAACGAGTATGGCGGGTTCACGTGTGCCTGTGACTACGGGTTTAAACAGGCAGCAGACCGCAGAAGTTGCGAAGGTAACTTCGTCATTGTTTGCTTAATCTGGAGCTGGTACTGACTTTGCTTACAAACAATAAATGATGCACATAATCATGATTCTACTTCTTTTTAAAAATTTCATTTTCATCACATTTTTATATACAGTAATGCAGATAGAATTTTAAAAGTATAATATATATACTTGGGGAAAACACTATATATACATATATTA
>NW_022740929.1:0-974 GCF_011630105.1 Anneissia japonica
GCTGTTTATTCTAATCTCACCCAGCCTATTGTTTCCAATCATGCTTGCAGGAAATTCTCACTTTACACCATCTAGCTTTTTCTACCCTCAATCACTCGCCACTGAGGAAGGACTAGTGTTGTCCGAAAGCTCTGGTTCTATTTCTGACTGTTTACTTACGTGTACTTTTTAGCTGTTGCTTATCATTTTTGTATCTCTACTGAGATCCAGCCATTGTTTCCCACAGCATTGTAGTTTTTCAGTATTTTGCCTTTTAATTTATATACACAGATATACATATATACATATACATTTATATATACACACACATATATATATATATATACATATACATACATATACATACATATACATATATATACATATATATACATATATATATATATATATACATATACATATTTTGTCACTCTTAACGCGTCCTACGAAATTCTTACGAGACAGCACTAGTCAGTGAATTTGTGAACAAGATCGGAGATCTAAAGATGCCATCTCTACCGTGCATAAATATATATTTATATATATTTATATATTTATATATATATATATATATATTTATATATTTATTGCCAAAAGAACGATCGAACAGCAGACAGCGAATAATTTTCAAAAACAACACAACAGATCGTATCTTCATCATAGGCAAAGCCTGTATTTTGTCCAATATTGGACGCAGGCAATCATTAATATAGGGGAGTAAAAATTCAATGTTATGCATGCTAAAAAAATTGAGGAATGAACCGTAACAGTACTACAAAGCAAAATATAAATAAAGATAAGGTAAGATCAGAGTGCAGTATTAATGCCACAAAGGGGAGAATGGAATGAATTTAGAATGACAAAGATAAAGATTATCTTATCTTATCAGAGACTGCACTCTGATCTTACCTTATCTTTATATTTATATTTTGCTTTGTAGTACTGTTACGGTTAATTCCACAATTTTTTAGCATACATAACATTGAATTTTTACT
>NW_022740930.1:0-732 GCF_011630105.1 Anneissia japonica
ATAGAGCAAAGATTTTCACAACAACCTATCCTGTACATCATTATATAGTTGATTTATATTTGTTTTAAAGTTCGATACAATGTTTACAATGATAAACCATAGTGTACTAATTATATAGTGACAGTCATATACAGTACATTCACATAGTAGTTAAGGATAAGCACATATTTATCTGGATATCAATGAAAAGTATAAACATCCTGACATTTTTTCTGTGGTTGCTAACCCTCCTCTGTATGTGTTTGGATTTATTGTGTTGACTGAATTATAGTGTAATAACACTCATAATAATAATAATGTTCGACTTGATGTAGCACAAAATACTGGGCACTCTTCTTTATCAATGAAAATACCTCTATAAAGTGTTAGCAATTATGATCACCCCTGTGAAGTTTTGGAGTGCATGTTACCCGATTCTAAAATGATCTTTACTTGTGTCTCTGAAGGGTACTTATACATTAATTACTCATCCTCCAGACGGAATGTGGTGCCCAAATATACTTGGCCCCCTAAATAAAAAAAAATTACGGTCAGGTAGTTTAAAAATTATCCCAAATCACCTCAAGCCCGTAGCCAGGGGAGTTCGTTGGGTTCGAACGAACCCTCCTTTTCATGAAGTGCCCTTTCAACAAAGGCTGGCTAGCCTTACACTATAGGCCTAGCCTAGAGCCTATCATCATTAAAAGTCCTATTGTAATTCCTGATTGTTAGGCCTACCTACAGGTAGTAACA
>NW_022740931.1:0-593 GCF_011630105.1 Anneissia japonica
GACATTCTTCCAATAATAGTCCTAATGGTAATTCATTAATGCAAATTATTATTACATTGTTTTTTGTGATTTTGCTATTGTTTTACTATTACTATTGTTGTTGCTGTTGCTGGTGTAATTGAATAGATGAAACTTTTCCCCACCGTCTTAGCATAATGTATATAATATAATGTATAGGAATTGCTTGAAATTGTGGTAGACCTATATATCAACGTTAGATAAAAAAAAAAAATCGGGTGTATAAAGGTCTATATCCTCTCCTTGATACTCAAACAATGTCTGGTTGCCAGTATCGATACCAAACATTTACAATAGACCCAATGTTATTTGTCTTTTGAGGTGTTTAAATAATATGAATAAGTTGTATGCTTATAACTTTTTACAAACATAGCATAGAGGTAGAAAACTAACGGTACGAAATGATAAATTTGGGCTTGAACCTTTGAATCATGAAACCTGAAAAACTGTTTTTTGTATTGTGGAAAAAACTGCTCGGGGATCCTATTTTTTTCTGAAGGAAGATTAGAACATTAAATGTGGTAGGCCTAGATTGCAAGATCAAAGAAACTAAAACACAATCCAATATATCCAGA
>NW_022740932.1:0-1247 GCF_011630105.1 Anneissia japonica
ATAAAAATGTAATATATATATATATATGTATATATATATGAAGAGTTCATTGGCAAAAACCAATAAATGCCATTTCCGTCAAAAATGAATCAAAATAGCCATTTCTTAGCTTATGTTGCCACAATCCTAATTATCGGAAATCGGTTCATCCGGAAACCCCGATAAAGTCAACATATTTTGCACCACAGGCGAAATGTTTTTTTGCAAAATCCTATAAACACCATTCCATGTTTTTGGCAAAGGCCTATATATTCGTTTCAGCCAATCAGCGTGCAGCTCTGAATTGAGGCGACTAACACTGCTCTCGCACAGATAGTGCATTGTGGTCTAGTCTTCTCGCTTGGTAAAGACGTAAATCTAGTAATTTCTTTGAAATAATGGATAATTTCAATGATATTGAAGAGCCTGTGTGGAATTCTCACCAATGCGACATAAAAACAGCAGTGCTCAGTTCAAGCTATGGCCACGAGAACTAGGGCCTACGCCTAGGTAGGCCTAAGTGGTGAGGAAAATGTTGACCCTGTCGTATGCACACGGTGACCCTGGCCTAGCTACGGTTATGTTGGCTACCCTTTCTGCCGACGATCTTCCTTGTGTCCAATATCGTGTCATGTATAATAAGCCTTGCCCTACCCAACCCTTCTCTCAGGTATGACCATCACACCATTGAGTTTTATTGTTTCAAAATAATGGCCCAAGTAATAATACTCTTTGTGGCATGTCGTGGCGAAATGGTTAAGTTGTCGCACAGGTCAGCATTTAGTAAATGAGCTATAAAATATGGGAACACAAAAAATTGCCTAAAAATCCAAATTTGTTTTTCACTATAGATCAACAGTTTAATGTCTTATTAATCATGTACCAAAGTATTAGTTCTGGAAGTGGTCAACAAATTGTTTATTGGTGATCCGCTAACGTTAGCGGATCACCTATTGTTATTGTACGGAATCATCATCTTCAACTTTCTTATTCTTCTTTCTTTCTCCCCTTTTTTGTTCGCACGATATCTCAAAAAATGCCACGAGTTTACGCACAATCGCTGTCAGCGAACATTTGGCTTGGTCTGGAATAGTCATGGTAAGCTTTTCAACGCGCTCAGTCATGCATGACGTCATGTACGTGCAATTTTGCGTTTTTACATTATCAATCATATCAGCCTAACCAATTGCCATTTCGAAATCTTATTAAGTGAGCATTAACTTCGGGTTAATGTTGGATGTACTGTACCCTAATTTTATGCGTGCGTT
>NW_022740933.1:0-4636 GCF_011630105.1 Anneissia japonica
ATCATTTCTAGCCGCCTTATGTGTGTTGATGTACCCCAAGAGTTCAACAACTTCATCTTGGTGTATTATGTTTTTGCGGACATCACCATACACTTTAGGCAGAGCCGGACACTCAGAATTGTCGCCAAAGTCTGAGAAAGCAGGAGCAAAAAAAAATCATCAAATAAAATAGCCTTCGTATGCAGACTGTCAGTGACCCTGTTCCCATTGGAAATGTGGGTTGTAGAACTTACAGGTTTTCGTTTAGATTTAATCGAAGTCCAAAAGCGTTTTGGATTTGTTCCAAAATTAGAAGAAATAAACTGTTAAGTGTGTTTCATAATTAAAATTAGATAGTGTTTTAAAATTTCTTCTGGCCTCTTGGTAATTTTGCTCAGATATTATTGACGAAAATTTTTTCAATATTTTATGATGATATTCTGTTGATTTTAAAGCTTTTAGAAATTCTATAATTAAAATGATAATGATTATTATTTCTAAAATTAAAAAATTATTATTACTATTTTAATTTACAAATTGAAGGGATAATGAAATAGATTGATGATCTGATAAAAAAATATTCTTTAGTACTAGGATCTAGTCAAGGATTTTGGGGGATTTATTTATTCTTTCTTTAGACAGCATGCACTTTCCAGTACTTGAGTACTGATTTTCATAGTGGTACAGTTACAAACAAACCATGAAATCAAAAGAAGATAATACAAAATAAAGTCAAAAGAAGATTCAATGTAAAACTTTAAAATTAATAGAATGTTGGAATGAAACTAGGGTCATTTCTTTAAAGTTAGTCTTTATTTCGTTTTGAAGTTCATTAAAACCATTTGAGGCACAATATAAGAAAGTCCTCTTACCTTGGCAGATATTCCAAGGTGGTACAATTAAATCATTATGCGTTTGGCTACAGGGGCGGAGGTGAAAAAAGAAAAGAAAAAAAGAAAGAAAAAGAAAAAAATGATAGCCCACAACGCCTCAAATGTTATTTTCCGGCGTCTAGAACACAAACATTTCGGACCCCCTAGGACATTGTTGTCTCGGTCGGCCCAAATTTCGGGGGGCCCCCCTTTCAGCGCCCCCCCCCCCCTTTTGGACATCTCTGGATCCGCCCCTGGGCTACGTGTGCATTTTGAAGGTATATCATGATTAAAATTAAATTTGGATGTTAGGTATGGAGGGGCATGCCCTTTTAAACATTTAAAAGTCAAAAAATGTTAACTGTTCATTCCATCTTACATTGAGTTTTCTCCAATCAAGGGAACTTAAAGTATAATCAATAGAGATCTTAATATCAACAGAAAGTAAAATCCTACCTAACCTGTTCATTAGGATGTCCCCTGTATAGGCGCACCACTACTATGGAGACACAAACAAACAAACCAAAGCGTGAAATATTGTATCCTTAATAATAAGGGGTTTTGGTAGTTTCCATTCAACGATGATATTCAAACTGTTTTTAATTTTAATTTTATTGACCTAAGAATTAGTTACATTAAAATTAGAACTAATTTATAGTAATAATTTGCAAAGCAAATTCATTTATAATATGAAATCAGCAGTAATATATGTTCCCAATATTATTTCGAGATACAATGTGAACGACCAAATATATATTTTTTTACTATTGAGCATTCTATTGGATGCATGTAGCATGAATAGAGTAACAACTCAAAAATAAGGATGCATGTTATGATACGGATTAGAATCCTAAATGAAAGTACACAAAACCCCCATGGTTAAGATTCAGATTTGACAAGATTTGTTGGTAGTAGGCCTATACCGATGTTTAAACTAAGCATCCAGGAGAAAAAGAGTTTCGCTTAGAAGGTGTCATGGGAAGCTACTGTTTGTCAATAAATTCTGGGTCCTAAGGAGTAAAAGGTGCCAACCGTAGCTGTAGATCAATCCCTAGTTAGCGACAACTTTCATCTTTATTTTTTTTTTTTATTTCACATTGCCAAACATCTCTAAACCATTAACCATTACATGCGGGGACAGCATTGTCGCCAGCAGGTAGAAGTGGAGGTTTTGTCGATGACTGAAAAAAAATTATATTACAGGTTTATGTTTGTTTATATCTTCATTACAATAGTAATAAAATAAATGAATTTGCCATTTTATTCCAAGTTGTACTTCTGTGACTATCACTACAACTTCATTTGTGGCGGAAAAGTCAAAGTGGTTATCCTGCGAGATATTTGTATGTATTACTTTTTTGTGTTTGTTAAAAACTGTATTAAATTTTGGTTATTTTTTAGTGGACACTCTAATCCAAGGAAAGTCACCAACCACCAGAACTGTAGATATTTTCTCAGATCTGAAACATGTCGGGAAAGCTTGCTACAAACTTCAGGAAATGCTAATGACTGTTATCACTTATGTTGACAATGTACTGGTGAGTATGCATATGCAACCATAAATTGATAATAGACACCAAAACAAAAATAATGTAGATAATTCCATCTGATATTTGAAAATATTGTTACCCTGTTCATTAGAATTTATAGTAGAAATCATAGCTTAATTATATTGTGCCTTTTTTTCAGACCGGTAAAACCCCTGCTGACAACCAAGTTGGTCGATTTTTGATGGATCTTGTGTCCAATGTGCCTCAACTTGACTCGCAACAATTTGAACAAATGATTAATGATAATATGAAGGCAAGTAATTATTTGAATGATCAAGTAAATACAGTACAATAATATGAACAGAATCTGAGATTATCCAATAAGTGTAAGTAAACAATAGATGTGATTTACTTAGTTATTTTTATTTCTCACCATAGGATCTTCTGATGGTTGTTTATCTGACAACGCTTGTCAACACTCAACTTACCCTCAATGAGAAGTTGGTACATATTCGGCAGTCATCATCAAAAGAAATCTGAAAGTCCTTGCATTCAACTGACAAAAACTAAATGCATTTTTAACACTGTTATATCAAAGCAAACACACCAACTTTATTTAAAGTTAGCATCCTCTTTTAGGATTTTTCTACCTCCATGAACAATTGTAAAATCAATATCCTGTTGATAGTATCCTATTTTTAAGTTTGAATGCTCAGCAAAAGCTTTCTAGAAAGAACGGCATTAAACAGCAAAAGATTAAAACAACACCAAGAGCATTATTGTCATTATTGTATTGTTTAATCATTTCAAAATAAGATATACACAATTATATATTTTAAATGAATATTTTTTTCATTTAACATGCATATCTTAAAAAATCCTTCAATTCAATGATTTTTTTAAAAAGGGGGATGCGGGGATGAAACATTTAATATAAAATAGAGGGATGGGTGACCA
The DNA here is from genome assembly GCF_011630105.1 of Anneissia japonica. Lineage (NCBI taxonomy): Eukaryota > Metazoa > Echinodermata > Crinoidea > Comatulida > Comatulidae > Anneissia > Anneissia japonica. The sequence continues at coordinate 3,299 of NW_022740933.1, forward strand.
CAATGACGGTGACGTCACTTAATTTTGGAGTGCGGTATTTTAAAAGGCTCGTGAACTGGGTCCCAAAAAAAAAAAAAAAACTGGTGCTGTAGGATTTTGAGCTGGTGGTAAAAGATAAGGAATTTCCTAAAATGGACCGACTTTCAAGGGCTTGCATTCGGTAACCCCATAAAAAATTGTGTCAAACTATTTCAACGTAAATTTGGCCGTTCTTTTCATTTATATTGGTTTTCACTTATGAAAATGTCTCAATTATGTGTAAAATAACAGTTTTCCCCAGTTTTTATTTTATGCTAGATGGGAAGTCAGCTGATTCACTCAACCGTAACGATTACACAGCCAACTGATGAGAATGGTTCTTCGCGAGGGGAAAATTGAAAAATTGGGGCTGGCGAAAATATTCAATATTAATAATAATATAATAAGTCGCCGTTTTTGAAGAATGAATCTTTCAAAAAGATCTGTTGGCTGGTTTGTATAAGGAAGTCTTGGAAGTGGTGATCTTAGAAGTGCCATTAAATACCGTACTCATTCAAACAGGGGCGCTTATTCGAATGGGGCGCTTATGAAAAGTGGAGTGGAAATTGAGGGGGGCGCTTATGGAAATAGATGAAAATCGAGGGGTTCTTAAGGGAAATTATTAAATTCAAGAGACACTTTTTGAATGAAAAAAGAATATTTAAGGACATTACGAATGGTGGTTAGGCGGAAAAGATAATCGTCCAAAGAACATGGCTCATGACAAGAATGCATGAATATTTACATAACAGCAAAATAGTAGTGGTGGTGGGTAGTGGTTAGCTTGTTGGCCATCGGCCAATTGAGATTAGCAGGTTGCCAGGATCATTGTATTTTTTCTTGAAAACTCAGATGAGAATGTGCTAAAGGTCAAAAAAAGAAAAAGAGGAGTAGGACTAGGCATAGACAAATATGTACAACGAGTAAAGTTGGAAATATACTGTTTGTCCAGGGATCGGAGCTCTCATCTGTCCAAGAGAAATATCCTCATTTTGATATTGACCTAAAGAAGAATGTGTTTCCACTCTGCAGCTCAAATCATGCCAACAACCACAGTCCCAGGATTGATTGGATTATTGACTTGTTAAAAAGAAAATCTTACGATATTATTCAAATTAGAAAGGGAAATTTCACGTTAGGAGGGCTGCTTATTCAAACAGGGCGCTTATTCGCGCGAGTACGGTAGGTTTGTTACCAACTTCTCTTACCTGTGTAGGCATATCCTAGCATTTAGTGCAGTACTGTATGTAGAGACTACGGAATGCTCTACTGCCCGGCACGACCTAGGCTCCTTAGAATACAAACTATAATAATTATTTC
>NW_022740934.1:0-1244 GCF_011630105.1 Anneissia japonica
ATATACATAGATATATATATTATAAATATGTATATATATATTATGTATATATCTATATATACATAGATATATATATTATAAATATATATATATATATATATATATATACAAAATATGATTGTCAAGATCAGCGACGCGTAGTCATCAATGCGAATGCAGAGCGTAATAGTAATAGTAGTATAAAGGTTATGTCGAGCGTGAATTTACTCTACAGCTGTTTCATGCAGTACCATTTGTTTGTGTCTGCAACCCTGCAATCTCTGCCTTACAGTTAAATTTCACATAATTTATTCGAACAAACCATCAACTTTAAACAACAGAGCTGCTTTCAAAATGCAGACACAGAAACAAATTCCTACTCAAGAATACGTAACACAATTAGCATATACACCTGCTGAACGTTATATACCATCATCATCTTCCTATCAACTCACTCCTGCATTAAACAGCTGTAGAGTAAATTGACGCTCGACATAAAAATTCTATTACTATTACATTATATATATATATATATATATATATATATATGATGCTGCTGCTGAGGCAGATATACATAAAGTAAGTAGCAAGTCAAATTGTTTCAGATATAAGCCATTTGAAAAATAGCGAGACATTCTATTTTCCTATATAAACAATGATTTCATAACTATCAGTAGATTTGAGATTGAATATTTTTATTTATATTTCGTGTAGACCTAGAGGTAAAGCAGACTATGACAAAAAATTTCCTCATTTATAGTAGTTAGAAGTACTCTTTAGTGATTGCGTCATTATCTTGGGGGTCGGAAAATGCTTGTTTACCTGCACCCATGAGTCGGGGAACTTCTTGAAAATTATAAGACATGTAACGTTGCACATTCGCAACTGCAATGTACGGTTTAAAAAGGATAACTTTGGAAAATTAATTCCATCTTGTATATGGCTAGTGTACTTGCTGTTGTATGTGAAAGAAACAAAATAAATTTCAAATAAACGCATCCCTCGAATAAACGTTATTTTAGTCCTCGAATAAACGCCCATTTAAATGACTGCAAACATACGGTAACTTATTCAACATCAAGTTCATTCCTAGCACATTCTATTAATTAGTCTGTTGTCTTATGTAGAAAAAGCAAAATTTTGGTTAGATTCTTGGCAATTATGTTAAAACAACTCTAAAAGCACTACTGATTAAGAAAAAAGTGGGTGAATTAAGTCGGTGGATTAAAGAGTGTTTTAAACATTTTATTGGCATTGGGTAAGTG
>NW_022740935.1:0-1789 GCF_011630105.1 Anneissia japonica
TTTTGATATGGACCAATAAATATTACCATATACTACTACTACGTCGGAATTAATCCATTGGGGGGGGGGGGAGAGGAATAATACCGTACGTCACGCAACCGCTGCCATGGTGTTAAGCCTCATCAGTGTTACCATTTCGCAATTGTGACGGTGGTATTGCGTGTAGTGTTGTTTTAGTGGTTGTGTGTACATTTTTGGGTTGAATTACGTAACATGTGTGGTATGCACCTGTTCGCAGAATGACGTAATGGATGCTGGTATACGTGTAGTGTACACGCACATTTTTTGTTTCCCACGGTGTGTGTGTGTTTGAGAACGAATATGTACAAAACTATCGGACTACATGTTTGCTTATGAATTCTAGCGTGTAATAGGCCTACATTGAAAACAGAAGTCACAGTATATTATTTCACGCGTCATGTGTCACGAAGGAACAAAGTTAATGGTGTGTGTGCGCACATGAATTGCGTAACGTTGAAACAACGTGTTTTGAGTACGGGATGCCACCGTCAAATAAGATTACTTGAAAAACTGTGTTTTTCTTGGTCTAAAAGGTCATCGGAGTGGCCCCAGTGCGAGGTCGCAACCCGTTGAAAGCGTGCGCGCTTCACGTAGTGGCACGAAAAAGCTACCAGATCAGTGAGTGTGTGAGTGACTTGACTGTTTTGATTGGCTCATTGCGAGTTCGCGAGCTGCGCCACGTCACTTTTGCCGTTTCGAGACATGATACACAGCAAATTTTGGGTGATCAATAATTATGATCATATGAGTATTAGTAATTGTTAGCGCTTTACAAATCCTATATATTATTATTTATTATTAATATTAAAAGTATGTACCAACTTTCAGTACATATTGAAACGTCGGGATATTCTCAACACACTTAGGCAGAAAATAATAATTAGTCCGACGTTTTATTTAGAGGCCCTACTGTTAGTATAGCTATAGCTAACTAAATTACTGTAGAACGAAAAAAAAATCCACTTCGCCAGTAAACGGATTAAAAAGAAATGTTGGGTTTAATTGATAATACAATTCCATGAATATTTTTTTATACACAGAGTCTTTATGTATCCTAGAAGTAAATAATTAAGTAGGCCTAGGTTCTATTGAAACTATTCTCATAGAAATAGCAGCCCCGTAGGTAGAATCGTTGATCAGGAGGGACATTAATATTTTGCGAGGGGCCCAAGGGGTGCGTACCTTTGGTCCAAAGGGTCTTTGGTCCGAAAGCCCATTTGTCCGAAGGGTCTTTCGTCCAAATGCCCGTTGGTCCGAAGGGTCTTTGGTCCGAATGTCCATTGGTCCGAAGCCCCGTTGGTCCGAATTAGTGACCTTTATTTCAGGAATGCAGGTTATACGGCAGTAAAAGAATCCTTACAATTTATGGAGTAAATTAAGAAAGATAATTTTTCTAAAACAATATTCCCAAATATTTTCCCTAACAACACAAGGCCAAGTAAAAAAAAATATACTAGTTTCTTGTCACCTCCCGCATCCATTTTCGCTGCCTCACCATTTAAACAAAATATATATTTCCTTTATTTTGCGAAATGTACGAAAATCTGGCTAACTCACATCAGTAAAATTCCTTTCTCGATCGTGGATAGGGAGATGTTCCCAGTAAGAATTTCAGTTGAACTATTACCAGTAGTATTATATGAATTAAAACCTAATGTACTATGCTACGAATCTTGTGCTTCTTTTATTTGCTTTTAATGTGCAGTGGAGGCACTACTACAGGGGGCACAGGAGTGGTGAAAAATCCCCCTAGAAAATTTGTTCCCCC
>NW_022740936.1:0-558 GCF_011630105.1 Anneissia japonica
ACAAGACATCCAAAACACAAAAACACTAGCACTGCACGATATCTCTGCAAGTTTTTAAAAAAAAAACCAAAAATATATCTTTACCTTCGACATCTGCTTGACCTTTTCTTTCTGTGCAGGAGATGGATCACCTTGCTCAACCTCCTGGTCATTTGAAACATACGAAGCAACACTCCCTGTTTTAACAACCTCATTCTTGTAAGTGGTTAAATCTTTGACAACTTGGTGAAGATCTGAAAATCATTCACTTTTTTAGAAAAACTGTGGTATAGTATAAAGTAATTTGTTCACAAAAGGATACTTTGAATTGGAAAAAAGTTATTCTACATGAATTGCTGTTTTTTAATGATTACTGTACAACCATGTGGATTTTATTGGCATAAATGGTATGTGGTGCCACCTGCCTTGCTGCTCAGCCACTAAGTCGGACACATGAAAAACTTGGATGCATATTTCATTTTAAAATACTGTAGTTATTTTTTATACTAAACAATATTTTTATTACCTTTGTAAACTTGAAGTTCTGATACTTCGTCCTTCAAGTCTTTAAATTTCTGC
>NW_022740937.1:0-175 GCF_011630105.1 Anneissia japonica
CTATCTCACTTTGCCTAACCAAAAAAATTGTATTATGACACTACTTTTTAACATTGTAACTTTTTGCACAAAAGTTCTTATCTCGCCGAGTTGAGCACTTAGTGCCAATTTTTGACTTTCCGCCATATTTCGAGTACTTTTCCGAAAAACTTCAAACTTTCAATGGAATAGTATT
>NW_022740937.1:308-553 GCF_011630105.1 Anneissia japonica
ACTTTTTAACATTGTCACTTTTTGTACAATAGTGCTTATCTCGCCGAGTTGAGCACTTAGTGCAAATTTTTGACTTTCAGCCATATTTCGAGTACTTTTCCGAAAAACTTCAAACTTTCAATGGAATAGTGTTTTTTTCCGCCTACCTCACTTTGCCTAACCCTAACCCTAACCCTAACCCTAACCCTAACCCTAACCCTAACCCTAACCCTAACCCCAACCCTAACCCTAAACCTAACCCTAAC
>NW_022740938.1:0-1472 GCF_011630105.1 Anneissia japonica
CGCAAGATTGACCTAAAAGAAAACCTGTTGATGGACTTGGAGGATAAAAGAAGGATTGTTGACTTTGATCGGCAAGTAATGGAGCTGGGAGGAGGTGAGATATATATCAGCTGTTTAATATATTGCATATGCCTTGTATACTATATAGTAACTGTATATAGTGTAGGTTGAAAATAACATGAGAATAGCATTAGCAGTTGTCTATTTCAGTCTATTTCATAATATTTATTTATATTTTATTGTAAAAGTTAAAAAGTGTATGGTACATGCATGGTTGCTTGTAACTACAAGGAATAAGCACTATAGAAGTAAGAGTACCCCACCCCTTTTTCCTGAACAGAGGATGTTTAACATTGTATTTTGTATGCCATGACCAAGGGATAAAAATTGTTTTGTGGTCTACGGGAAAAGGCAAAATATAAATTAATATTATAACATTGAAAAATACTAACATTATTTTTCAGATTCCATGGAAGTAAAGACCATGATAACTCGCAAGTTGAGAAGACGACCCAACGACCCAACACCTCTACCTGAGAAGAGGCGTAAACAAACACCAGATATCCTTTACTAACCAACTGATAATTGTTTAAAGAATGTCACATATATATGTTATTTATGTACATCTTAGTTATATAACGTAATGTTGGCGATCATTGACCCATGTACCTGAATATATGGTGTTTGAATTTCCCCCTCTCTAGCCTTAATCCCAATCTTGGCAAAATTGTATTTCTAATTAGTTAATTACTATCCTGTATTTAAAGAGACTACTTGGGTTGTAGCTGTAGAAAACTAAGGTGGGTGGTAGAAATTTTAAGGGTGGTTAGGTGATAACATCGGTAAACTTTAAATAATAAGAGGGTAAGTGGGCAAGGGGTTAATAAAATTTGGGGGGTGGGAGGAGAGCCATGAAATTAGCTTTAGACTGGGTGGAAAAAACCCATTGTAGAACTGATTTTTCTAAGATAGAAAAAAGTTGACGAAAAACTGGGAAAAAGTGAATGAGATACAGATATTTGAATATTTAGAAGCTGGGGTGAAAAGGTGTAAAAAAGGATGGTTATTCCCCTTTTTTCCACCAGTTTTTAAATATTCAAAAATCTGTATCTAATAAACCGTTCCCCAATTTTTCATCAACTTTTTTCTTTCAAACAGTTCTACAATATATCAAAAACTTGTTTTCTTTCCGGAGTCTGACTTTCAAGGCTTGATGGTCCCGCCCACCATTACTACATCCCTAGTCTACAGTATTCAATATCGGATGGCAACAAATATGAGTATTGTAGTGGTATGCAAAGTGTTGACAGTGACCTTTATTATATTTTGCCTTCAAGACTTTTTTTACATCTTGTTTCGCAAATGAGGCATGTTGTGGCAAAATGGCTATGTTGTAACAAAAATTTTAATTCAAGTTATTGGTATTTTCAAATACCTGAGTATGTGATCTTTAAAATGAGGGGTCATTCATT
>NW_022740939.1:0-1073 GCF_011630105.1 Anneissia japonica
AAAAAAAAAAAAAAAAAACACAACAACACAAAAGATTACTTATGAGGTAGAGGTATGCAATAATAATGACCTTTCTTATAATAATAATAATTATAATAATAATAATAATAATAAACGGACATTTATAATGCGCCGGTATCCGTCGCAGACGCTCATAGCGCATCGACATGTCTGAGATATAGCCCAAGATTAATAAAAATTAAAATAAAATCTTAAATAAGAAACGTGAAACCAAAAATAATAGTGACAATTGGCACAGAAAAACCGAAAGGTGACCAGATATGGGACTCCACCATCTAACATCGAAACAGCGTCGCTATCACACCCATGTGCACGCAGGCACACGTTAGGCAGTATGCTGGGCTCCGGTACCTTCCACCTTGGGATAAGCCCTTAGCTCCACTACCCTGCACTGCAAAGACAGCGACGTTGTCTCGATAAAAGAAAAAGAGAGCACCACACTGGCCACCAAAGAAGAGTCCGGAGACGACAAGAAAGCACCAAATGGACAAAATACTAAGAGATGAAAAGATGCTTTTTCAAAAGTCATTAAAAGACACCTCAGACGTCGGGAAAGCTCATTTCCCGCCATCCAGGAATCAAACATTTTTTATCCCCCCTTTCTTTTTTGAGATTTATCGATTCATAGAAAAAAGACTACGTATGCAAATACTTAATTTTGAAATCGAGATTTCCCCAGGGGTAACCCAGACCCCTTTCTCTTTGGGGTTCATCGAATCATGGAGTCGTTTTCAATAGGGGAAAACCATGAATTTTGAAGAACTTAAAAGTCATTGAAAGACGCCTCAGAATTCGGGAAAGCTCGTTTCTCCCCATTCAGGATTCAAACTTTTCCAGGGAAGCCCCGGATCCCCATTTCCCGCCAATTAGCTCATTTTCCGCCAATTAGAAATTTTGTATGTATACACACATTACAGGCCCATTTACTGTAAAAAGAATGAGAAAGTTTGTCTAACCGTTTTCAAGAGGTGGAAAACCTTAAATTTTGACCCTCGGACCCCACTTCCTTTTTGGGGGTACTTCTGAAAAATTGTGCCCCCACCCTACCCTCT
>NW_022740940.1:0-874 GCF_011630105.1 Anneissia japonica
CTCAGGAACATGTGAGGACATATTTCGTGTCCTCGTTTTATTTAAGCCTGCACACGCTCATTCTAGGTCTGTTCTACTCTGTTAGACCCTCAGTTTAAATGCTCTCTTTTAGCTATGTTTTCCTATACAACAATACATTTACCATACCGTTTTAAATGAACAGCGCCCTCTATAAAGATGTTGCATGCGCGCCAAGCGCGCGCATCTCTCGGCCGTCATGTGAGGATTTCCCTCCCATCATCACCAGCTGCAATGGATCCCACTATGGATATTGTCAAAGGTAAGTTTAGACAATCATATTTTTTAACCACTTGGCTTGACTAACGTATGCTACGTAGCTAGTCTATGCAGAGCTAGGCCTACGCCTCTAGGCTTGTTTGTATGTACCTACTGGACGTAGGCCTAAGCTAGGGCCCTAGGGTCTACGCCTACTTAGGCTAGCTAGGCCTAAGAAGGTTTTAGCTAGGGGCCTAGTAGTACCTGTGCCTAGGCCTACAACTAGTAATCTAGGCCTATGTCTAGCCTCTACCCTTCTAAACGTGGGCCTAGGTTCTAAGCGTAGCAGGAGGATAGGGTCCATCGCATTGACCCAATGAAACGGAATTGCCTGCCACAATGGATACTACAATGAAATGGAATTACCACAATGAAACAGAATTACCACAATACCAAAATAAAACGTAATTTCCACTATGAAAACACAAATAAATGAAAGAATTTACCCCAACAAATGAAAAAAAACCCCCATATTTATTTAAGTTACAGTACTGTTGTAGCCTTCAAGTTTGAATTTTGTGTACTGTTGTTAATGTTATTGTACTTGTAGGCCTATCCTAGCATAGGCCAAGCATTGTTATTTATTTCTGTTTTATAT
>NW_022740941.1:0-692 GCF_011630105.1 Anneissia japonica
CTACATTTTGTGATAAGAATATTGAACTGAGGTGTCTCGCACTTCGTCCATTTTATCTTCCGCGGAAGTACAACGAGATCTATTTTACTTTAGTGTATATACCACCGGACGCTAATGCTGATTATGCTTCTAATATTATGACCAATAACAATCACCCTCTATACCATGAGTATAATTGGTTAAAATTTGGCAAGCGTCTACGCAGCACTCAATGTAGAACTAACCGGTATTTGAATTCGTTCATTCCATTCTACATCAGATTACATAACAATAACGGCTAGATATAATCTCTCTATACTTTATACCAGGTCCTATCTCTGTATATTTTTACTTTATACTGTTTTGTATATTTTTTCTATTCTTAGTTTTTATTTCTTTGTAATTTTGTATTTCATTGTATTGCGATTGTTGCCTTACATGAGTTTCCGCAAGGACCAAATAAATTTGAATCTGAATCTGAAACATTGATCCCATCGAAAATCACTTAAAACAATTTCACTTAAAAGTAAATAAAGAAAAAACAGAGTATACTATTATAATTAAAAGAAAAAAAAAGTCATTGAAGAAGAGGATTTGAGAAAAACAAAGAAAGTTGGGTCTCTTCTGGACGACACAGAAGATATAGCCAGACGAAAACAGTTAGCATCCACTGCAATGAACAAATTATCAGCCGTTTGGATAAGAAAAGACAA
>NW_022740942.1:0-646 GCF_011630105.1 Anneissia japonica
TATTTAGATTATTTCAGTCATTGGTAAAGTCCTCAATTACCGAAACATGTGCTGACAGCGTGCCGTTTTAAATCGGATGGGGTTTGATGGGTTCAATAGCTAAGCCGCAATACTGTAGCTAAAATCACCATAAGAAACAAAACACAACACAAAACATAATTGTTTATATAATAAGAAAAATAATACGCCCAAAACCTCGGAGTTAAAATAATGACCCGACTTTTTCTTGCTATAGCGGCTAGTGTGCGTACAGATCAAATATCAAGGTCTGCGAAAGAGAATCCAGGTTCCAGCTCGCGAAATTGGCGGCGTACAAAGATAGTAGGCTACAGTACTTTGACCTTTGAAAATACATTTGGCCTTTCCATGGCCTTTCTTAATTCACATTGAGCCGTGAGAATATAATTCTGTGTGGGAATGTTTTCACCTCAATCGCCACGTCGGCAAGTGAATGCCTAAAACGTTCTTCTTTTTTTCCTCCACAAAATATATTGAAAGAAACTTACATGAGTTTTTTTTTTTTATTAAATTTGTCTTTCTATACATAGCCTCATAATAATAAACATGGTAGGACTGAGGGCGAGCCTAGGCCTACCAACCTACCTATCCTAGGCTGTATGTATCATACAGTGCACTAACTTATTTA
>NW_022740943.1:0-508 GCF_011630105.1 Anneissia japonica
GATGATAAGACCACTGTCGATTGCATATTTAATAGCCGGACGCCAAACCTTTCTGGTATAAATAACCTAAGCAGTTATATGTACATTTAATGCGAACGTACAATTATGATAATTAGATTGTTAAAACAAAGATCAGATGGCTGCAAGCAGTGGATGATCCAGGAGTGGAAAGGGATGCTTGCCACCTACTCTTCCTCTCAACAGTAAACAATTGCTAATTTGGAAGCATCCAGGGGCTACGCCACATGGACTCCTGAATGGAGGCTGGGACATGCAATCCTCCACCTTATCAGATTTTCTAGCCGGTGAAGGGTAAAAATAGATTATTAACCCGCAAGTAAACGCAAAAATACTTCTTTAATCTTGTCTGACGGCATTAGAACTAAAAATAATTGGCGAGAGAAGAATCTATAATGTTTTGCCTTTTCATGATGGTATAATGATGATTGTGACAGGCCCGTAGGCAGGTCATTTCAAGGGGGGTTCTCTGGGCGTGGGGTCCAGAGGT
>NW_022740944.1:0-1014 GCF_011630105.1 Anneissia japonica
CATGTATAGACTTCAGAAACACTTTATTGGAGAAAACCAATATTTCGACCTATCCTCAAGTCTTTATCAAGGTACATGAAAAAACTAGCAAAAAGTGGACGTACATAACCACTGTAGTGGAATAACAATGCGGATTATAATGAGAGTAATTAAAATCGGGTAGGGATATACATTGATTGTAATAAAAAGTTTGCAATGAGAACGGAGATTAATAGTCGTTCCCACATTATGCTTTTGAACACTCATTCCTATTTGCGATTTTGACCTAGACATATTTTTATTCTTTTTTACTTTATTCATTCGTGTATTTTTATATAAACGGGTTTTATTATAACGGTGTTGTTTACTTATTTCCTGTCTTCTTGATATAGCTATGCTACACTCATTTTCATTATACTTTTTCATAATATTGATTCATTTTGACTATTTTATTTATTTTATTTGGAATTTTGGTCAATATACTAGTCTGTTTACTATACTGTCGGGACAGCAGAAAAAACAGACATACATTGGGAATTAGTTTCTTCGCTGGACACTATGCTAGCACGAAGATATGAAACCTTCTTAGCAAAGGCCTCAACAAATAAATTTGCAAGTACACTTTCATCATCATTGATTGGGAGTACCAATTTAGGTTTGATAACTGTAAGATCGTCAATCATTTTGAAAAGTTGACGTTGATTACATGCTTTGATCTTAGATCTAAAAAATTCACATTTGGCATTATCTATAGTAAGGTTATATACTCTACATGAGTGTGCATATATTTCCCTGTGTATCACCAGTTTAGTTTTCCTCCATTTACGTTCACATCTCCGTTTTGAGGCATGTAGGCCTTCGGTGTACCAGGGTGATTTAGGTTTTAATATTATACTCCTCTTAACAACCGGAGCATGGGCGTCTAAAATACACGGAGGGTAGTATTGTACAGAGATGTCAACAAGTGTTTCTGAAGTCTATACATGGTATTCGTTTCCTATATTTTTTGTTATCGTACCGAAACACACGTAGAAC
>NW_022740945.1:0-523 GCF_011630105.1 Anneissia japonica
CAGCGATTTGACAACGATTTGTTTTAAAAAAACAACACAATCAGATCGTATCTTCATCATAGGCAAAGCTTATATTTAATCCGGTGGCCATAACGGCCCCAAAAAGACATGTTTCGGCAGTGCTACTACCACCGTGAGCTCCCACTGAAAGAAGCCTTGCATTCAGTGGGAGCAGCCCTCACTGAACAAACAGCTTCTTCATGTTAATTTAACTTATCATTCTACTGTACTATATATACTGATTTTACCTCATCTTTATTCATCTTTATTCTCTTATTTATTTCTCATCTCATCTTTATTTATATTATGTTTTGTAGCATTGTTACGGTTCACTCGACAACATTTTTGCATGCAAAACATTGAATTTGTTACTCCCCTATACTAATGATTGCCTGCGTGCAATACGATAACTGACGATGGTAGTAGCACTGCCGAAACATATCTCGGCCCCAACAAGATATATACTGGAATTAAATATAGTCTTTGCCTATGAATGATGAAGATACGACCTGTTGTGTTGTTT
>NW_022740946.1:0-556 GCF_011630105.1 Anneissia japonica
TTTTGAATATTTTACTGGGGTAAAACGGGGCATAACCGCCTTTTTTTACACCTTTTTTCCCCCAGCTTTAAAATCAGTTCTACAACACATCAACAATTTTTTTTCCTCTGGAGTCTAAGTTTAAAAGGGGTTGTCACTTTAAAAGACTGATGTATTCACTAATTGGCAATCCATGGCCCTTGTGCCTAAATAAATAACAAAGTAAATAAATTTTAACTACCATACCTCATGGTTAAGACCTGCTGCGCCCACTGATCCCACAACCAATTGATATATCCTGGCAGATTGTGCAATTATTTGTTTCTAAATGTTCTTTTTCACACCTTAAATTCTTAGGTCATTGTCACAAAAATATTACTGGTGCACTGTCATAAATAGCCCCCTCGGCCACCACAGGTTCGAAATTGTTGGTGTGTTGCCATCAGTAGCCCATTCACCCACCACTGATCCCAGAAGTGATTGAGTCACACAAACTGTTTAGTGCACTACCGTAATAAAAAAAAAATAATTGCCCATTCAGTCACTACTTGTCCCAAAAGTTGAGCCACACTATGTG
>NW_022740946.1:577-991 GCF_011630105.1 Anneissia japonica
TAGCAGTCTCTGATATTTTCATGACATAAATTTTAATTTGCATTTTATTCGTACTATGTTTAGTTGCAAATTTAAAAATGCATTTATAGTATTATAGCTGTGTCATTTTTTTTTTTTAAACTAGGGTGATAGTGACAACAGCAAACTGGCTGATGTGTATCTAGAAAAAGATGCAGGGACACCACTGCTGCCAGAAAAGTTCACCTTGTCGAAGGAGCAAATATATGTACGGTGTGTGATATGGTCACAGCATGCCGTGTACCTATGCTCATACTATATTTTCCATTTACACTATGTAGCTAGTTTTCAGGGAACACTTGAATTTTCTCATGTGGCTTTCTTGAAAAGTGTGTTCTTTTACTCTAATTTCAAAACACCTAATGCATAGACTGATGGTGAAAGCTTTTGTAAAAT
>NW_022740947.1:0-642 GCF_011630105.1 Anneissia japonica
AAAGAAAAAATTAAGCTTTATGTTAAGCAAGCACAATTTTAATTAAATAAAGTGTTAAAATTCAGAGACGAAAAAAGAGAGCCAGAAGAAAAATCAATGTAAGTTAAAAGTAAAAGAAATTAGAATTAGAAAAAAAAATTAAATGTACGAAACGTTAAAAAATCTACGAAGCATTTACTCCCAAAATACTCAAAACAAGTTAAAATTGTAAAATTTCAAAAGTTCAAAACCACAATGTTATGATATGTATTAAAAATTAAAATAGAACAAATAATGCAAAATAATTTAAAGAAGGTATAAATACAAAAATCCCATACACATATATAATTATACAGCCGTAAAAAAAAATCAGAAAACTTTGAAGGAAGGATATATTCAAGTTGATATATGTAGAATATTGCAATAAGAGAATAATAGAAAACACATGTAGGCACATTTAAAGAACGTATTCCGTTTGAAGTGCGAAAATAGGGAATTGTAAATACTGTAAAATATAAACTTTAGTTAGCCTAAATTCTAATCAGTGAATTAATAATTATCACATTGATTCCTCCAAAAATATGAAATATATGGTTTTTGCAATTGTCAAACGCATGAAAGTAAGACACATTGGAACTAAACATAAACTATACTTTAAAACAA
>NW_022740948.1:0-755 GCF_011630105.1 Anneissia japonica
TGTTTATGTGCGATAATTACGTTCTAAAACCGAAAGTTCCCTAATGTGGTATACTTTACGACTTGAGTGATGATGTAACACAGAACATTTATCAATATATTCACAACTTGTGGATTATTACTTACAAAGTTTGAAGACTTGCCAAACCATCGAAGACACCGTTCGTTAACTTAGTTATTCTGTTACTGTCTAGATCCCTTTGAAAAAGAAAAAAGAAAGTGGAATTAAATGAATTGGATCTTCATTGATATCATTATCATCATTGCTATCCTTATCATTTTTAACAATTGGGATTCAGTCCTTCCTTTTATATATTAACAGCCACGTTTTAACAATTGATGGATGGATAAATAAGTCACTTGGCTGCATGTTGCCGGGTATAATTGGCTGTAAATAGAACAAGACGATTATTGGTCTGAAATTAATTATATATAAGTAAATTATTCTTGTTTGGAAGTTTATTGGGTTATTGTTAACGTTATTGTTATTGATGGATCAAATGGAATTATCATATCATCTTTTTTACATTATTAAGATTAGTAAGTGATTTACCAGTATTGACGTTAGTTCCTACATTTCTACAAGCACAAGATGAACAACTATAAATCAAATTTCTAAACGACTTACTCCGTACAAATTCTGTACGTTCGTTCATAGAATTGTTGGTTATATATTTTTGATAATAAAATTCATTAGGCTTTGCCTATAATTATGGTATTGAGGTTGAAAATTATTGTGGTATTCTTAAGATGTAT
>NW_022740949.1:0-928 GCF_011630105.1 Anneissia japonica
ATATATATATATATATATATATATATAAGATTATTACTGTATGTACCATTCCACTAAATTTTATGATGATATATTTCTTAGTTTTTGCATAATCTTGCTAGCAGACACACCCAGGGGTGAATACATTACCTCCATGGCGGAGATAATAAACACGGAGGTAATAAACACATTTTCCGGCTTATAAAATTGGTATTTCCTCTTACCTTGACTAAAATTTGTAAGATAACCAATCACAAGGCTTGATAGAAACAGATGTTGGAGCGGCAGTCCCATAATGTTGTTGGGTGTCATGTGCATACAAAACATCTGTATCCTGGTAGTAAATGAGAGTAGAAATAAACTAAGGTTCAAAGTTACTTGATTTCATGGCAATAAATCTTACTCACATCACATATTTATTTTATTCAAAGAGTGTGGATTTTCTGAATATTTGAAAGGAAAAGAAATTAAATTTAATTTAGTAGTAGTGGATATTTTTTGCTACAGAATATCTTAAGTAATGGCGAGACGTATTATATAGGAGATCCATTCATTACAATGTTTATTATATTGAGTACATTTATCAGTATAACTCAATTTACTCTGAAGTAGCTTCGGAATGTGAGTATTAATGGGGCTCAGTGCCTATTGTGAACCTTGACTGAATAAAACATTCTGAAAATATCCAAACGAGAATCTAAGATACTGTTGAAGAATCATGTCGTTTTTAAAATTGCTGTATAACTTTTGATTACACACAGCTACTTTTGCTATGAATATATTTCTCATTTGAATTTATCAGTTGTCCGTATATTAACTAATACTGTCAGTGCTGAAACATGGATTTCCAAAGTGGTTTGGTAGGCCTATTCCAATAAAGTGAAAATAAAACATTCTGAAAATATCCAAACGAGAATCTAAGATACTGTTGAAGAATCATGTCGTTTTT
>NW_022740950.1:0-8768 GCF_011630105.1 Anneissia japonica
GGCCTATATATGTGTATATATATACATATATGCGTGTGTGTATGTGTGTGACAGTTCGTGGCAATAGTCTCCACTTAGAGGGTTAGCTTTAAGTTTGGCGATCGTTTTTTGGTTCTTTGAAAAGGTGGTTTCTCTGACCAAATCTTTTCAGTATAATCGGTGTGAAACCCTTTATTTCTACCCCTAATGTGCATAATTTAGCTAATTTGCATATGTTCCCGACATGCGACAAAGGTGTGATTTGTGAAATTTCATTTCATCATCCAGTACGGTCATTTAATAATAATATAATAATATGCAGAAATTTATAACGCGCCAATTCTAACATTATCAAAGGCGCAGTGAACAATTAACCCAATTAAAGCGATTTTGTAAACAAAAAAGTTTTCAAATTGGTTTTAAATGAGTGTAAATTTGAAGATTGTCAAACAGAAAGAGGTAGTAGATTCTAAAGATAAGGTGCCTGAACAGAAAAAGAAAAAAAAAAAAAGAAAAAGAGCGTTGTCCATATGTTTTCTTTTTCCTTTCTGAAGGGGCTTGAAGAAGAAATTTATCGAGTGTACGAGTTCCGGGAGAGTATGGCGTAAGAAAATGTAGCAAATATGATGGTTGTTTAAAAAAAGAGTGATTTAAAAACAAGCAAAAGAATCTTAAATATTATCCGTTGTTTAATGCTAAGCCAATGAAGGTCTTTAAGAATGGGAGTAATGTGTTGTTTACGTGGAGTAAGCGAACAAGAAAATCCTGTATTTTTGCAAACTGACTGCTTAGATTAAGAGGAAATGTTTGTGATAACCTGGCAACTACAGTACGCACACACACACACACACACACACATGTCTTATGCATTGTTTATCGGTGAACCGAATACAGGTTTGACAATATTTATTGTTTATATTATTTTCGTTTAAAAACATTTTAAAGGATATTAGGAAAGTTATATATACCTACTATAGAATACTAGATCAAATTTTATTAATCGATTCGTGATGTGATGAGTGCAAACCTAGGCGTTGGGTACTTTTATTTAGTGTTTACCTAGGCCTAGGGGGCCTACCTAGCCTTGTGAGTAGAGCAGGCGTAGCCTTGCGAATACCAGCCACGCATGGCCCCTTCGCGAGGAGCTTGGGGCTTCGATCAGCCTTCAAAACGAAAGCGCTAATGCATTTTAGTACTGTAGTAGTACCCTGTTACCTTAAAGCCCCATTCCCTGCAAAATTTCATTTGTTTTAAGAAAAATCTAAATTTTTATATACAGGTATAAATATTTACAAATATAATTAATACGAAATTGCTAGTTTTAATTAACTGAATTTAGGCCTAGCCTAGACATTCCTAAACATGAAAAAAAAAGGAAAATAAGACAAATTTGATTTTTTATGTTCCACACAAAAAATAAATGCGGATGAATTTTTTAGGTTTAATTCTGCTATAAGTCTGCAAAGAAATATAGTATGCGCCGGAAACATTACCCTATCCAACACACAATCCAACACATAAAAATGGCCGACATGATATTTTCCGTTGCTAGTAATCAACACTTTTATTATTTCAAATCTGTTAATAAAAATTATTCTGACCGAAATTTTGACAATTAAACAAACATACGCAGGCCTACTCGATCAACTGTAGTGTGCGAAATGCGAAGTACAAAAACTAATTTCATTAGAGTGGGCAATCTTTATTGACTGTATAAAGTATACATAAAAGTGAGAACATTCCAGCGGATGTGATCTACAACCTCTGAATTTGCCTAGTAACGAAGAATTCGTCGAGAAAATGGTAATATTCTCCTATGAGAAATAGTCTGTATTTCTCATTTTTTAAATTATTTGGCGTAAAACTACAATTAATGCCAGTATTTTTCCATAGTTTATAATAATTAGAGTATTACGCATGCATTTTTTCTAAAAAAAAATCTTTTAGTGAAATTTTGCCGGGAATGGGGATTTAAGTCTCTCTATTTTAGTGCACCTGTGGCATGTTGGAAAGGTAGAGTACAACTAAAAGACAATTAGATAATGTGAACATTTTTAAATTAATTTTTTTTTAAAGTTATGTTCAAAAGGAAAAAAGGTGATCGAGACAAGACTACCCTAGTGGGTCTGGGGGAATTCCCCCACAAAATTGTTGTTTTATATGCCCGAAAATGACCTCTGAGGCATTTTGGGTAATCAATTATTTCTTTTTCTGTATTGCTTTCTTTTTTCTTTTCTTTTTCATTTTCCAAAAGTGGGGCCCCTTCCCTCAAAATCTGCCCCTTGTAAGTACACTAAGTAAATTTACACAATAATTTTTGTATCCTGTACCACCAGCCAAGGCAAAGGAAGTACAAGTAGGGGAAAAATTTTCCAAAATTAATAGGTTTTATACATGATTCATAATATAATGACTGCACCTTTCAAACTAAAACAAAAACAATAATGCAGAAACCTATATAAATATAAGATATAAATATTTTAAGTAGGACAACTAACAGGCAAGATACTGTACTTGGCTGTGTTTTGAAGTTTTTATTTTTGCATATTTAATGTAGCAATTTAACAATAAAATATTCTTTAAATTAAAATAAAAATTACATGTTATAAACTTTGTGAACCAGCTTGGCATTGAGTTTGATAATAAGTCCCAATACACAAACATGAGCTTTGCCAAGTTTCTTGATGAGAATGACTTACAACATTTATGCATAAATTAGGTGCACTTAGTCATTTGTAATTTAATTGTTTTTCCGATTTGATTAAACTATTTCCAATTTGGCTAAAGAAAATTTTTGAACTTTAGCCAAGTTGTTTAAATCAGTTTTGCTAGAGCATACAGTACAGCCCACAATTACTGCAATATTCCCCACACGTGGTAACTTCGTTGTAGTTGCGTGGTGGTAGAGTCTACCACCACATGTAAAACGTGGCCTGATAAACAATTACACCACGAGAATGTTGATTGTTTTGATGGGTCAATTAGCAGGAATAAACAATGTTTTGAACTACATTAAACAGTTGTCAATTACAGCAGAGAATTCAGACGTGTATCCAAGATATTTTCGAGCAAAATATGTTGTGTAGTATTTTATTTCAATTGTGCATTATTAGTAAGTTCGATCTCAGGATCGTCACTAGTTTCAGGATCGTCACTGTAGAGCATGTATCGGGTTCTCTAATTGAAAAGCTCATACTATTCATACCTGCAGTTGAATGTATATTTGTGACATTACTGTAATAACAATATTCCAGAACAAGTAAAATATTTCTTCAGTGTGATAGAGATATTAAATTGTACCATACCACAAATTCTTTAATCTATGTCTTAAGAGATTTTGCAATGGTGAGGGGGGAGTATGGTGGGGATTGTACAAAAGTCAATTACCAGTACAGTATTTTTTGAATTTCAAAGATTGTAAAATATGTGTTGATCCATATATAGTAACATTGTTGGAAAACAGTGATTTTATTTATTTAAAAAAAATATTTAAGGATAAATATATAGCAACATGATCCACAAGGAAATTTATACAATTTTTACCTTCAAAAAAGTGCTACATAATGCACAGTGATAACAAAATAGAATAGTTAACACTTTTCGTAACAATATATTTGAGAGAGGAGTTCCACTATAAATTAAATTATCAATATCAAAACCTATAGCAGAGCAGCACATCGTCATAAGTTCTAAACTTGGGAAAAGAGGGATCTGACCATATCCTGTCATAAAACTTTCGTTTGGCTGAGTTCTGACTAGAAAAAAAAAAGAAAAGAGGGAGAGAAAAAAAGAAAGGAAAAAACGAGGGTGCACCTTACTCCAAAAGAAGCTAACTTTCAATTTTTAAATTACGTATATGTACCAGTATCTATGGTCAAGCATTTCTAAACACAAATCTCCTCCACCCCACTCCCCTTTCCTCCACCCCACTCCCCTTTTCCCCACCCGCACTTGCTGCTTTGCACGTCACACATGGCCCTACCCAGAATTTTCTCTGGATCTGTCTCTGTAAACCAATAAAACTTTCATAACCTTGAGTGGCTGCATTGGTTATTATGAGGGATTTTTTTCCCCTGATTTCTGTGAATTTTTTTTGTAAGCATCAAATGATCTGTTTGTTGTCCCTTTGTAGTTGGAAGTGGTTTTTCTCAATTACTTTTTATAGGATGTGCTACTTGATGTTTGACTCTTATCGGAAGTTGATGTTTATATCATAAAATCACATTGTCAAATCATGAAACTTCTTATTCCAGTAATAACCTTTAATACTGTAAATGGTCGGAAGTTATGGTATATTGGGATGTTTATTGCAGTTATATTTACTATAAATATCTCAATAGTACAATGGAGGGGTATTATGGAAATAATAATGCTTAATAATGAAAAGGAAGCTAAAAGTATACATACTGATATGTACTGCATTTTTTATATAGCACAGAGAAGTTTCTAATTGGTTTTATATACTTTTAACGAAATAAATATCAAAATGGCTTTAAAATTAAATAACAATCAATCATGATCTTTATTTGATTAGTACTTTCCTCTAAAAAAAATAATAAAAGAGCAACACGCGTATATGCTGAGTCCTCATATTTGATTATCTTTAGTAGTTTAGAGTTTAGTAGTGCACTTCCTTATTGCATATTTCACCAGATGTGCTTGTAATAAACATCCTTTTCCTAATGGTATAAAAATCTTTAATTGTTTTGGCTTGCTGTTTCTGGCAGAATAAAAATAACGAAGAATATGGTGTATTTGCAGAACAAGTCTTACCTTTTTCAAATGTAAATTTGTACACAAAAACCAGTGTGCAAAATCATAAGCTGATGTGATGTACAGCATTTCAGTTTGATCAGTAGCGTAAACCTAGTCATCAAGTTGGTTGATACTATATTTCCAAGCCTATAGCCAGTGAGTTTTTTTTTAATGTTCCAGCATTTTTCAGAAAACCCGATTTGTGTAGCGAACCTCCTAAAGGCTATAAAAAAAATCCTTTCCTCTATTTGACCCAGTGGATGTTTTTTCCCTTTTCCTTGTTTTTTCTTTTTTTTTTTTTTAATGCAAGAGGTACTCTTTAATCCCCTGAACCCCATTTGGCTCTTAGGTGTCGTTCCATAACTCAATGCTCAGAACCCCTTCCCCCTTTTAGATGCTGGCTATAGGCATCATTCCTTGGGGGTATCTTAAAACTAAAACTGACCTGTTTTTATGATTTATTTATTGTAATTAATATTAGGAATTTTCTGTGACAAAATTCAGACAGGTTGAGTTTTTAAGTAATAAAAATGGCTATTTCAAACACTGTATAATAAGATACAGTTATAAAACAATGTACAGTATTTTTGAATGATAACAGTTTTTAATCACACATGTACTTCAGAAATTCTTTGAGACATAATATAGCCTTGTGTTGGCATGCTAAAATACCAAAAGCAGTGATCAATGACGTCTCTTCTTTTGTTACTGAATTATGACTAACTATATAAGCGAAAAACAATTGTACCAGAAAGTACAGGTGATTGTCAGCCAAGTACAATGTTAACCACTGTTGCGTCTGTGTACCCATGATCACATAAACTTTTTTTATATAGGCCTACATTGTTCTGATGTTTTTTAGAACTCTTTATTTCCTATAAACTATAAAATATAGAATTGTAACAAGATATACATTTATTAATCTGATAAAATATTGCTTTCATAATTATAACAGAACAAAATCAATTCAAACTCCACCCTCCTCAAAAAGACTTGTTGAATGCAAATTCATCATTGACCTCCTTAATTCACTTAAAAGCACCACATCAGATGTGCATGCAGCTACATTGCTAAATCAGTAACAACTTAACAAATAGCTCCTAATAAATGCATTCTTAACCACACTTCAGTATGCATTCTTAACCACACTTCAGTGTCATTTAAAAAAAATGACATCCAACACATTAAAATCCGCTGATAATAATTACAAACTAAATCAAGTTATTTTATAAACATCTTGAAGTTCCTTTTAAGTGTGTATCCACATGTCCAAAAAGAGATTATAAAATCCATACTTAAGATTTACCATACAGATGCCAAAGATAATCCTTGCCAAAAAATTAAATACTGTACTTCATTTATAACAATTATTCTGGAAGCTGTCTAACATGGGTCTGAAGATTGCTGGCTGAGGACAGCAGAATCCAGAGAAGAATGATGATACAAGTGCTATGTTTTATTTTATTCCTATTCAGTCTACAATTTTTCAAATACAAAATAAATCTTTCTTTTATTCTGTATTTTTGATCTCAACAATTAGGATTTGTCTCCAGATATAATGATTAGAATTTAACAAGATACTTCAGATGTTCTATAATGATCCTAGTTTTATATGTTTTTAAATGCTACAGTACAGTATATTTTGATTTTTATTTTCTTCATATGTTTCATGGTTGATAATCATAATATTGTATTTAATACATTTATGGTGCTATTTTTATATTTGATAATCAATTTCTGTAAAATATTACAAAATTATGTAAGTGTATAACAGTTGATTTTGTATTGTGAAAAGGTCAGAAAAAAAATCTTGAAAATAAAACGCAGCAGACGTCCCAATTCTCCCAGAATTTGAGACAGCCTTTCTCACACCTGCAAGAAAGCAAACATCTACTGGAAACTAACCCATCTCCCTCAAATTCATTATATTTAAGTGCGTTTTTCTAATATGTGAAGTCTCGCCACAAAATGAGTCTAATGGTTAGAAATTCAAAAATTGAGTTTATATTATATTTGGGTAGATCACATTATAAGCTTTCATTTGGTCTTTGAATGGTTTCCCTACTATAAGTAAATCCAGAGATGTGAGCATTTAAAGTTTAGGTATATAAGAACCAAGAAAATCGATCTCAAAGATAAACTAACCTGTACAAATAATATGACAAGAATTACAGAATATTGCAGAGAACACTGTCTTGGCAAGAAAATTCACTTACAAAGTATACAATCATAAAATATGAGTATCAAGTTA
Organism: Anneissia japonica; assembly: GCF_011630105.1. Lineage (NCBI taxonomy): Eukaryota > Metazoa > Echinodermata > Crinoidea > Comatulida > Comatulidae > Anneissia > Anneissia japonica. The sequence goes on from NW_022740950.1 coordinate 6,986, forward strand.
TTTAAAAACATTAAAATCAAAAATGTGTCAAAATATTCACTTTGGCCTGTTTGGTGAATATCTCAATATGATTTCACCAACGATGCATTTCATTTCGTGGTGAGACCTCACATATTATGATGAATTGTCTCCCAAAAATATAATTAGATGGGTTAAGGCAGGCTATAGAGGAAAATTGTTTTTTGATATGTTGTAGAACTGACACAAAGAACATATTTGACGAAAAACTCGGAAGCAGTTAGTTTTGAGTATTTAAAAACTGGGGGGAAAAAGGGACTCTCTCTTCTTTTGTTACTGTGAAAGTATGACTAAGTACAGTATATAAACACAAACAATTGTACCGGAAAGACAGGTGATTGTCAACCAAGTACAATATCAACCACTGGGGCTTCTCTGTACCGATGACCACATAAACTATTTTTATATAAAAATTAATATTGATGGATGTTATTTGAAACTTTTTATTTCCTCTAAAATATAAATTGTAATGATGACAATAGCTAACATACTGTACACGACCTTGTAAGTTTATAATACATTTATTAATCTGATACGGTATTGCTTTCTTAAATTATAATAGAACAATAATCAATTCAATATAAACATAAACTTCCTCGAAAAGAATTGTTGAATGCAAAATCATTGTAAGTGTGCATAATTCATCATTGACCTCCTTAAATAGTTTTCAATATTTACAAACTAAAGGGAAAAGAGACGTAACCACCTTTTTTTTAACCTTTTCTACCAGTTTTTAAATATTCAAAAAGCTGTATCTCATTATCCGCTTCCAAGTTTTTTTGTCAAAAATGCTTTTCGTGTCTTACAAAAGTCAGTTCTACAAAATATTTTTTTAAAAAGTTTCTTCCGGAGCCTGCCTTTAAGTAAGCTCATTTAACTAATCTCCCTGAAGTGACATCTTCCAAATTTGGACCCCCAATACTGTTATTATAAAGTTTAGTAGATTTAAAAAATAATATTCTTTATTTGTAGATATGAAAATTTAAAATGTTGCCAGGCACAAGTCTTCAATCGTTTTTGCGGAGTTGGATTGGGGTTGTTGGCTTTATGGCCCTTGGAAACACAGTTCAATGTTTCATCTCAGGGAATGGAACCACTGAAAGACTGTATGCTGGGTCTGAAGACCAAGGTAAAAGTTAATTGGTTCTCGTTTTTCAGAATTAATTTTAAAGTACTTGGGAAGTTGTCCATTTTTAAAAATTTTCAGATGAGCACAAAATCATATTCTTTTTTTTAATACCCCCTTCCCTTCCTATTATTTGATGATTGTCATTTTGAGATCATCATTTTTTCATTTGCATAAAAGATAAACTGTTGACCCCTTCCCTTAGTATATTTTTGTAAACTTATGAAAATACGGATTACCACTTGCAATATACAGTTGCCTAAGTCTAAGAGTAATTTCTAAGTCGATATAATTTTACATGGCAAAGTGTTATGTTTTCCATTAATTAACCATCTGTAAGTCAAATTTTATCGTCGAACAATATTTCAATGGCATTTTGGATTCAACTTTGCAAGTTCAACTGTAGTATTTTTGGTTTATTATTTGCTGCAAGTTTAATAATAACATAGTTGCTAACAAATTTATGGTGAATTTTTCCCTTTAATTTAGTGTTCTTAGTAGACATAGTGATTAATTGGTGATCCGCTAACGTTAGCGGATCACCTCTTGTTATTGTCAGGGATCATCATCTTTTTATTCTTCTTTCTTTCTCCCCTTTTCTGTTCGCACGATATCTCAAAATTGCCACGAGTTACGCAC